>NW_006239274.1:197856-233619 GCF_000226075.1 Solanum tuberosum | reverse complement strand
TGTCATGAACCAAATAAGGTTAGTGATAGCAGAGGCGAATTTAGGATTTTTCGAACAAGGGTGCACCAAGTAAAATGTATTGAAGTGAAAATTGATCCTTAATCTTCAAGGTCAAAAGCTCAACATTAAATCATGTGGACCATTTAGACTTCTTGTAGTACGGGTGCCAAAATATAATATTATACAAATTTTAGAAAATATATATATAAAATATCTAATTTTACGATGAGACCATGGGTGCCAGTGCCCTATTTTTTGGCTCTAAATTCGCCACTGAGTGATAGGAATGTAGCTATCTTTTAGTTGGGTTTTGGGGAGTTGGAATTCTCTCCTGTGGTAGTACATGGGTTCTCGAGGGCATAAGCTTCACTCGTTGAATCGAGGACTGTCATGAACCAAATAAGGTTAGTGATAGCAGAGGCGAATTTAGGATTTTTCGAACAAGGGTGCACCAAGTAAAATGTATTGAAGTGAAAATTGATCCTTAATCTTCAAGGTCAAAAGCTCAACATTAAATCATGTGGACCATTTAGACTTCTTGTAGTACGGGTGCCAAAATATAATATTATACAAATTTTAGAAAATATATATATAAAATATCTAATTTTACGATGAGACCATGGGTGCCAGTGCCCTATTTTTTGGCTCTAAATTCGCCACTGAGTGATAGGAATGTAGCTATCTTTTAGTTGGGTTTTGGGGAGTTGGGAATGCTCTCGTGTGGTAGTACATGGGTTCTTGTAACGACCCTAAAAACGAACTAGTGAAACTAGAGCCTCACATGTGAGTTTGGAGTCGAGAACTTAATGAAATGATTATATTTGAATTTGACCCAAAAAGTTCTTAAAAATGTGCTTCGGAAGTTACCGGAAACTTGTTTAGCTATATATAAAAAAATTCGTTTCGTTTTTTGAAAATCCGACTTCATATTCTTGTTTAGGGGGTCAAATTGAGTGGGAAATGGGTCTAACCCAAATTTTAGAGCAACCGTATCAAAATCCGAAATTTCCAAGTGAAGCCTTTTTCGAGGGTCTACTTTGGAGGGTCATATCTCCTAGCACACAAATTATTGGGTGGCCAATAACATATCCATGGAAAGCCCTTTGAGTTAGCTACCTAACGCACTTCGTTTCACCTCATTCGGAGTTCGGACGAAGAAGTTATGCCCATTTTCGTAAAATCTGTCCGGCAGGAAAGGCAATTTCCAGTGAGCGTTTTTACTGTTCACCCGCCTCATTTTTTTTTCTAAGTGTTGGACCATTTTTCCAAAGGGCATATGTTATTTCCTATATACCATTAGTTCAATTCTCATCTCTAAAACATTTCCCAAAACATCTCTCCCATACTTAGACACATTTTCTCTCAAGTTCTCTCAAGAACCCTAATCCAAAACCTTCCTCAAGATTGAAGAGACTCTTGCTCCAAGTTCCAAGCTTCCATTGAAGACACTCTCAAGACCTTCATAAAAACTCAAGGTATGTGGTGTTGAACTCATGGGTCCTTCCACCCATAGTGCCTAGACTCTATTCTACTCACTAATTCATGGTTTAAGTTAAGATTCATAAATTAGTCTTGTTCTTTGTAATAATTTCCTGCACATTGAATTTTAAACATGAAAAGTGATTGTTTTGAGCATGTTGTGACCCTAGAACTTGAACCTAAATTTGGAATGGATGTGGAGATTTTCATGTGGTATTGTGGGTGTTAAAAAGGTGTTGTTGTAGGTTGTTCACTGGTTTGGCTGCATAATTACTACCCTATTTTCCATGCTCTTTGATTCCATTACATGCCTTCAAGGTGTTTGACAAAATGTCCAACTATGGAGAATTGATGAATCGATGCTTTAAAGCTTGAGTTATGAGATGTATGGAAATCCAGAGATGTGTTGATGACAAACTAAGCTTGTGTATATGTTCATTCCATACGTGAGATTGCATTAGAGCCTAATGGGAATTTCCTATATAAAGTGTTGCATGACCATGCCCGGTCCGGGGGAAAAGAACCGGACAACCATGTGAGAGGTTTATATCTCACCACCTAGGATGCTTGGGGTGTGACCAACATCAACCATGTGAGAGGTTTATATCTCACCACCTAGGATGCTTGGGGTGTGACCAACATCAACCATGTGAGAGGTTTATATCTCACCACCTAGGATGCTTGGGGTGTGACCAACATCAACCATGTGAGAGGTTTATATCTCACCACCTAGGATGCTTGGGGTGTGACCAACATCAACCATGTGAGAGGTTTATATCTCACCACCTAGGATGCTTGGGGTGTGACCAACATCAACCATGTGAGAGGTTTATATCTCACCACCTAGGATGCTTGGGGTGTGACCAACATCAACCATGTGAGAGGTTTATATCTCACCACCTAGGATGCTTGGGGTGTGACCAACATCAACCATGTGAGAGGTTTATATCTCACCACCTAGGATGCTTGGGGTGTGACCAACATCAACCATGTGAGAGGTTTATATCTCACCACCTAGGATGCTTGGGGTGTGACCAACATCAACCATGTGAGAGGTTTATATCTCACCACCTAGGATGCTTGGGGTGTGACCAACATCAACCATGTGAGAGGTTTATATCTCACCACCTAGGATGCTTGGGGTGTGACCAACATCAACCATGTGAGGGGTTTATACCTTGCCACCAGGGTGTCCGGGTGTGAACGGCATCCCCCATCCTAAGTTGGGGTTATAGATTGGTTGGATCATGCATACACATATGATATCTACTATTAGTATAGAGTTACTTAAACATGTTTTGACTTCACTTTGATCATGCATCCTCATATTGTTATTCATAATGCCTATGAAACTATTTCTTGTATTTCGATTGTGTCCTTGTCTATTGTTGTGTTGCACCCCGCATACTTAGTACATTCCAAGTACTAACGCATATTTTGCCTACATGATGTCACCATGTAGGGACCGGAGCTACTCTTGATCCTTCTCTTCGTTCACGTGGCTAGTACGGTGCTTATCCGAGTTGTTGGTGAGTCCTCAATGATTTGAGGGCTATGTTATGTTTCCTACTCCTATGTTTTGAGACTTTAGCTTGCAATTGTATTTTGACTATGAGGGGAGCCGGTAGAATGTCATGGCCCCGTCCTATCTATGTATGTAGAGGTGTGCGTTGGACAAGTATTTTGTAAATGAGCTTGACTCTTGTTCTATGATGTCATTTTGAAATGGTTTGCCCTTAGTCCCTATTTCCCGTTAATTAATGTTGAATGTACTTCCGCGACCGATGAAGTGTGATGACAAGTTTGAGAGGCTTGTTTGGGGTTCCTTCGGGTTCCTCATTCGCCATGTCACGTCTAGGCCCTAGGCTTGGGTCGTGACACCTTTGATGCTCTACTGTAACTTGTTTGCAATTCGGACACTTAGCAACAAACTCTGCAATGCCCTTCTACATACCACTCCAGCAATAAACCTCTCTCAAGTCGTGATACATCTTTGTGGAACCCGAATGAATGGAATATCTGAAGCTATGAGATTTCTCCATGATCCTCTCTTTGAGTTCATCCACATTTAGTACACACAACTTACCTTGATACCGCAATACACCATCTCCCCCTTGTTCAAAAGACAATATGTTTTGCTTATGAACATTTGCCTTCAATTCAACCAAAATAGGATCTTGGTCTCGCTTCTTTTTTACTTCTGACATTAATGATGATTCAGCCCCATTCATCACCACTACTCCTCCTTCTATGGAATACATTACGCGAACTCCCCGGTGTGCGAGTCTATGCACATCCTTGGTAGTTCTTTCTTATTTTCCTCTAAACGGACGGTACTACCCATAGACAACCTGCTCAAAGCATCAGCAATAACATTAGCCTTACTTGGGTGATAAAGAATAATCATGTCATAATCCTTGAGTAATTCTAACCACCTCATTTGTCATAGATTAAGCTCATTCTGAGTAAACACATATTGAAGACTCTTGTGATCGGTGAACACATCCATATGAACACCATAAAGATAATGGCGCCATATTTTCTAAGCAAATACTACGGCTGCCAACTCTACATCGTGGGTTGGGTAGTTCCTCTCATGAACCTTCAACTATATGGAGGCATAAGCTATAACTTTGCCAGTCTGCATTAACACATAACCAAAACAAACTCTAGACACATCACAATAAACAACAAAGCCTTGCGTACTAGTAAGGTCAATACTGGGTAGTAGTCAACCTCTTTTTCAATTCCTGAAAGCTTTTCTCAGAAGCTTCAGACCATTGAAATTTTACTATTTTCTGAGTTAACTTGCTCAAAAGGAATGAAATCGATGAGAACCCTTTTACGAACCTTCTATAATAGCCAGCTAAACCAAAGAAACTCCTAATATCAGTTGGAGATATGGGTCTAGGCCAATTCTACACTGCCTCTATTTTCTGAGTATCAACTTTAATTCCCTCTCCCGACACAATGTAGCCTAACAATGCCACAGACTCAAACAAAACTCACATTTCGAGAACTTAGCATACAACTCTTTATCCTTCAGAGTTTGGAGAACTATTCTGAGATGACTAGCATGATCTTCCTCATTCCTCAAAAAGATTAGTATTTCATCAATTAATACGATAACAAACATACTAAATAAGGCTTGAATACTCTATTCATAAGGTGCATCAATGTTGCAGGCGCATTGGTCAAACCAAAGAACATAATTAAGAACTCATAGTGAACATGTTGAGGTGTTGTCTAAACACCCTATTCATAAAATCCGTAAACGCCACCAGAGCATTAGTCAAACCAAACAACATAACTAAAAACTCATAATAACCATGCTGAATTCGAAAAGTCATCTTTGAAATATCATCATCATTCACGCTCAATTGGTGATAACCCGATCGAAGGTAAATCATAGAGAAATAACATGCTCCTTGAAGTTGGTAAAATATATAATCTATTCTTGGAAGAGGGTACTTATTCTTAATGTTCACATTGTTCAACTAATGATAGTCAATACTCATACGACGGGACCCATCTTTCTTCCTAACAAACAAAACTGGAGCACCCCATGCAGAGATACACAGTCGGATGAAACCTATATCTAATAAATCCTTCAATTGTTCTTTCAACTCGTTATATTCTTGCAAGAGCCATTTGGTAGGGAACTAAAAACCATGTAATTAATTCAATTTATGCATAATAGGATACGAAACTTTAAATTCGATCATAATTGAAAAGAACCCATGAACATTGAATAAAACTCTAAGTTCAATTGGGTAATCTAACGTTGTAAAATTCAAGAATTTAAGAGCCATAGGGAGGAAAGGACTCTATAGGTGAAATACTAGTATATCTTGATGTCAAAAGTCCACAATCAATGGTGAATTTTGAGATTTGATCTTAAAACTGTAGACTTCTTCTTGAAGCTTTAGAGAGAAAAAATTATCGGGGAAGAACTTGGAGGGATTTGGGGAAATTTGAAGAATGATTTAGATTAGTTAGATTGTAGGCTTAAAAGACTTATATAGGGTCTAGGCTTTGGATTAAAACGATCTCATTTATGCATTAATCAAATAGGTAAAACATTAAAAAGCCTTAAAAATAATAATTGTTGAACACCATATACGGTTGGACCTATGGTCGATAGGGGACTGTGTTGGTCAACTGTAGAAAGTGATCAAAGACTCTAATTTTGGCCAATGTTCGACGGAACCTATGTGCAGTTCGTAGGTCTTTCTATGGACATTACATATCAACTGTAGGAACCAACTTTAAGTTTTAAAATTTCACCAAGTCTGGTGGTCATCTACGAGACTTATCTTGAACTTGTCAAAGGAGCGATAAACCATCTTGTTGAACCTTCAAAAAGGTACTAAGGCTTGAATTTATAAAAACCATTTCCCCAGCACCTACGATTTCCACCTACATATCATAGGAGCACCTACGGCCCGTAGATAGGGAGCCATAGAAATAAACACAAGCTGACTAATCTGTATTTTTTCTTTCTTTTATGATTTTGAGGTGTTACAATAGCTCCCCCTTGGGAACATTAATCTTCGAATGGAACTCAAGACATCATAAGAAGGGTAGAAAAAAGATCTAATAGTACGATGAATATTATGTCATAAATGCACATATCCAAGGAGGAAGAATCGACCCCAAGCTAAAGCATATCCAAAACATCATTTAATAAGTCCTATATGCAACTCATACTCAAATGCACATAAAAATGAAGAAATCCATCAAGTTAACTCATTTCTCAAAAAAAAAAAGTTTTCATAAGCATGCATGCATGAGAAAACATTAGATTGACTAAGACATATGAAACTAAAATAGTTAACCATGAGACACTATACATTTCAAGATAGAGTAGGGATGGAGGGAAAGGGATGAGGATAATGGGATATCATATTGACCTCGGCTTCCCATGTAGCACCCTCAACTTACTGATTCCTCCAAAGTACCTTCCCAGAAGCAACTTGTTTGTTTCTCAACTTTCAAACTTAATGGTCAAAAATCTCAATCAAAATTCTTTATAAGAATGGGTCTTTTTATACAAGGGATCTCCAATGGCACTATATATGTCAAATCAGCAACACATTTCTTCAATAGAGAGACATGGAAAGTTGGATGCACCCATGCAAGGTCAACAACAACAACAACATGCCCAGTGAGATCCCACTAGGTGGGGTCTGGGGAGGGTAAATTGTACGCAGACCTTACCACTACCTCGTGGAGGTAGAGAGGCTGTTTCCGGGAGACCCTCAGCTCAAGAACAACAAATCTAAGTGACAGGAGAGATATAAATAAAACATAACAGCCAATTTAATTTCATAAGCAAATTTACCAATACGCCTCAAAATTTGATATGGATACACAAAACGGGGACTAAGCTTCTCTTACTTTCCAAACCTCATTACACCCTTCATCGGTGAAACTTTCAAGTTCTAGATCTCTTCTTCTAACTTCAGCATAGGACTTTTGTCGACTTTGAGTCATTTTCAACCTTTCTCTAATAAGTTGAACATTGTCCACACCCTCATTTACAAACTCGGGACCTATAAAGAAACTTCACCAACTTCAAACCAACCTATAGGAGATATTTACATACTACCATAAAGTGCCACAAATGGAGTCAGACCAATGCTTTAATTATA
Organism: Solanum tuberosum; assembly: GCF_000226075.1. NCBI lineage: Eukaryota > Viridiplantae > Streptophyta > Magnoliopsida > Solanales > Solanaceae > Solanum > Solanum tuberosum. The sequence goes on along the minus strand of NW_006239274.1, from coordinate 226,486 downwards.
GCTATTATTATAAGCAAATTCAATCAAAGGCAAATGATCATCCCAATTACCCTGGAAATCAATCCCACAATTTCTTAACATATCTTCCAAATTTTTTATAGTACGCATCGCTTGCCCATCGGTTTGGGTATGAAATGCCATACTAAGCTTAACACAAGTACCAAGACCTTTTTTGAAAGATTCCAAATCTGAGAAGTAAATATAGTACCACAACCGGAGATAATGAATAAGGGCACTCCAATAAATCTAACCATCTCCCATAGGTACAACTTAGCATAGTCCTTCGTGAATAAAACACCTTGACGAGAATTTAGTGAGTTGATTTCCTCATACGATCAAAATTAGCCCCAATGGAGTCATCTTGTTGCTTGGTAAACCAATAATAAAATATATCTTTAAATCTTCCCACTTTCAAGTAGGAATACTAATATCTTGGGACAAACCTCCCAGCTTTTCATGTTAGACTTTCACTTATTGACAATTAGAACACCTACCCATAAATTTCACAATATCCTTCTTCATCCCATTCCACCAATAGACCTCCCACAAGTCGTGGTACATCTTATTGGTTCCTGGGTAAATAGAATATCGAGAACTATGGGCTTCTGATAAGATTCTTCTTTCAAGTGGTCAACTTTGGGAACACATAAGTGACCCTGATATCAAAGAAGACTATCTCCTCCTTGGGAGAAAGCCTTAATGGACATTTTAAACACCGTTTCCCTTAACACAGTCAAGATTGGGTCAAGATCTTTCTTTGCCTCCACATCTTTCACAAAAGATGGTTTTGAGCCATTATGAACCATAACACCACCTTTGGCGGACTCAACCAGCCGAACACCAAATCGGGCAAATCTATGAATATCACAAACCAACTTTTTTTTTCCTTCTTTCAAGTAGGAAACACTACCTATTGATAACTTGCTAGGATCATCAACCATTATATTTGCTTTACCGGGGTGATAGAGGACTCTCATGTCGTAACTCTTTGGTAACTCAAGCCACCTTCTTTGATGAAAATTCAGATCCTTTTGCTTAAACACATGTTGCAATCTCTTGTGGGTTGTAATGCATCAACATCAACACCATATAATTAGTGCATCAAAATCTTCAAGGAAAATAGAAACGTCACTAGTTCTAAGTCATGAGTAGGACAGTTCTTTAAGGAATCTTAAGTTGTCTTGAAACATAGGCAATAATCTTCCTATTTTGGAAAATGACACATCCTTACCCTATTCTCAAGGCATCACAATAAAAAAAACCATTGGACCCTTCTAGTAGAGTCAATCCTGGAGCAGAGGTGAGTCTATCTTTTAACTCTTGAGAACTCCTCTAACAGGCTTCCTACCATAAGAACTTAACTTTCTTCTTGGTTAATGCCATTAATGGAGAGGAAATCAATGAAATCCTTCCACAAACCATCTATAGTAATCGTCCAAACCTAATAAATTTTGAATATCTGAAGGGGACAGGGGTCTTGGCCTACTCTTTAACGCATCCATCTTCTTTTGATCTATCTCAATACCTTTACGAGAAATAATGGGACCAAGAAAAACCACGGATCCCAATGAAAACTCACATTTTCTAAACTTTTCAAAGAGTTGTTGGTACTTGAGAACTTGAAACACAATCCTCAAACGATCGGTATGCTCATCCTTACTCCTTTAGTAAATCAAAGTATCATTGATAAAAACAACCACAAACATAGCAAGGTATTGCCTAAACACCCTATTAATCAAATATATAAATGCGGTCGGACCTTTAATTTTTGGCTTAAACATGGTATCACTCAATTTTCCTCCTTTTGGTCTTGTGATCAAATGAGTTGACATTTGACCTATTTGTGTTTCCAACTGTTTAAACGATATCGAGTGCGATGTAACTTTTTCGTTTAAAGATAAGATGTCATCTTTAAATTTCCTTTAACACCTTATCAGATCCTTCCACTTTGTTCAAAATGCGTGCAAGCATGTCTTCGATGCATATATATTCAGGATCAACCCTTTGCTCTTTTGGCTTTTATCTTTCATTTCCTTTAGCACCTTCTCAAATCCTTCTACTTTGTTCAAAATGCGTGCAAGCATATCTTCGGTGCAGATATATTCAGGATCAACCCTTTGCACTTTTGGCTTTTAATGCTCAAGGGAGGTACATAACGTTATTTATCACCGTCCCTCTCTCTCCAATTCGTACCACGGTCATGCCATTCCCTATCTCGGTCTCTCGAACCATCATCACACTCTCTATTCCAACCTTGGTTCCCACATGGCATTGGATAGTTCAGGCGGAAACCACCTCCTTGATTTTCGGGAAAATATATTTTTTCCTTGTACATAGCTTAAAAGTGCGCTTCATCAGGACTTACTCCACTAACTCTGACTGCATTCACAATCTTAGAATCACCTCCCACGACATGTTTCGATAATAGATCTATTTAGGTCATTATCTTGGCCATGTTTTCATCCTGCTCTTGGTCCTTTTTTATTTGTTCCTTTGTCATCCTGAAGGTCAAAGGAGATACATGATCTTCCCTAGTGTACTAAGAGCACTTAATCTTTTTCATCCCATCAAGAAGAGAAGATTCCATTTCAAACGGTAGTTGCATAATTCCTCATTGGATGAGCTGGTAAGATACACCCTTGTTGACTTAGTCTAGACTCCGGTAGAAGAGTTGTAACAACATATTGTTCGTGAGTCCATGAGTTGGACATTGGAGCATCAACTTCTGAAACCTCAACAATGTCTAATGAATTGGTTCACCATCCAATCGTTGAAGTTCTTAATATTATCTCTCTATGCCATAATCTTCTAGGGAGGGAAAACCTTATAGAAAATGCATTAGTGAGCTCCTTTAAAGAAGTGATTGAATCCCATGGTAAATCAGCCAACCACTTTGCTGCCTCTTCCATTGGAGAAAAGGGAACCAAACGAAGTTGGACTGACTCATTAGTGTTGTTCTTGGAGGAGAATGGCCCACACACATCCACAAAGTTTTGGATATGTTCATGAGGATCCTCAATAGCTAGGCCTCATAATTAACCCTTCATTTGTAAAAACTGCAACATAGTGTAAACCACATAAAATACTGCATTGCCCACAACTGGAGGAAATTGAACAGCACACGCATTTCCCAACTGATCTTCATTGACATTGTGAAAGTTACTGATGTCATCATTGTGTTCAAGTTGGCTAGCATTGCTCTCGTTAACATTCATCTGGTTACCTGTCTACGAGCAGCCAATGACATACAAAAAGATGTTGATTCAACTATAACAAGATTAGTTCACAACTAAACTTCAATAACAGAATTCTAAATACCACTCCCCGGCAGCGACGCAATTTTTGATAACACTCAACTACATTTCATCTGATTCTAAGTGTAGGTGGTTGAAATCAAGTATAAACCCAACTTAGAGTTGGGGTCGACTCCACAGAGAGTGATATAGTAAAAATCAATTATGAAGTAAAAAGAGTGTTTTAATCATATGTAGGATTAAACATTTTGGAAACAATTAAAGTAAATGGAAAGGGTTTGACAACTACTGTCAATTGGGGGGTTAGAGTGAGCAATTAACAACTACGAGAACACGGGAGTAATCAAGTAGTGAGGGATCCTTGGGAGTTTGATAAATTGAATGCTAATGTAGCTGAATGGTTGATTATTACTTACTAATAGTCGTTAAATCTTAGTGGGTAGGCTTAGCCTTTAGTGTAATAGCTATTTCTCAATCAACTATTACGAATCAAGCGAGTTATCTCGAACCGCGACAAGCCCAACAAATATAAAAAAACTAAAACCTTCATCAATCTACTTTTTCAAGCTATATTAGTAAGATTGAACTCAGACCCACTTTCTCAATATATGTCCGCAATAACCCAATAGCTACAATCATTAATTCTAAAACCTCTTTCTCAAGCATGCTTTGAATGTTAAACTAGAATTGCATTGACAACTACAATTCATCAATTAAAACAAAACTATTAATTGAACCCACTTCAAATCAACAATAAAATCAGTAAATACTAACACCAATGAGCTAATTTAAACATTCAATCACATGATAACACCCCCAAGAATGGGGGTTTTAGCCACACATAATCAAGAGCACGAAATCGTTACCAACTATGCTTTCCATAAGCTTAGGCAAGAATCCACAAGTATTCAAAAGCAATTAAACTCTAAATCTCTAATCAAAAACTTAAAGAGCAATGTTAGGGATCAAAAACCTAGAATTCCAGAGCTCATAACTTAAAACTCAGAAAAAATAGCTAAAAACTCGTTGTCCTTCTTTTGAAAATTGCATTTATACGTTGTCAGATTTTCAACTTTGGAGTCACTCGGCAAAATAAGTTGGGCTTCACCGACCAGGTTGGCAATCCGCCGAGTACTCCTTTCCATCACCTTATTGGCTTAGCTTTTCACCCCTTCCCTTATGTGACTTTAGGCGATAAAACTTTCATCGCTGATCCATCTGTGCCTCACCAAAACTCTATTTTACTCTCCGATTTGGTTTTGTCCATGGGCTGGCGTGCTGTAACTTTTGGTGAGCTAAAGAGCCACTCGGCGAATCATCGAGTGGGTTTGGCGAGCATCAGCTCTACTTTTCTTCAGCTTTTTCGCTATTTTTTTCCCGGTAATGACCTTGTCTTGCTCGTTGGCCTTCATTGCTGCAAATTAGCATTTTAACATCAGTTTAAAGAATAAAACAGCCATTGAGGACTCCAAAATTATAAATATTAAACCCTAAATGATTCAAAATCTCTGACTCATCATATTTTAGTTTTGTTGGCTGATAATGGATACTAGAATAAGCATGATTAAATGTAAGTAATGGGATGTCGTACATTTATCCTTGCATATTAGGTAGATGCTTTTTGACAAAAAGTGTTGTTTGAGATAGCTGCTTCAGGGTAGTATTGTATCTCTGGTATTTGAGCGTTAAGTGCTTTGTTTTCATTGCTTCATCACAAGCAATAGTTCTAAGTTGAGGGTGTTGATGTACTCTGAAATCACGGCACATTTGACGCTAAAAAATAAGGACTAATGCAAGAACTTTAGAAGTTTATGTAGATTGCATGTGTTTGTTTATGTTTAGACAGATTTTACACTTGTGTTGAAATGCTGGAAAAGAATTGTGAAAGAAATGCAAGGAAGGAATACCACGGAGCCCCAAACAGGACATGTTCTTTATAACGAGCCATCCTGAGGCTCGTGATGACGAAAAAGTGAGCATTGGTAAATCAACCAAATTCAAAGTGAACACCATGGAGCTCCAGATGGGTCGTGGTCCTCTTAACGGATCATCTGGTGGCCCGTGAGGAATGGTTTCAATGAAGCTTTGTGGAGATAAGTCTGGAGTAAAGATCACGGGACCCTTGACGTGTCGTGCTGAGGTTGATGAATTATTATGATGCTCGTGAAGAAGATGAAGAAATTCTAGTAAAGACCCAAGTAGAAGCTCAGCACCATGATAATCAACACGACCATGGGATTCAAGACGGGACGTCTAGTTGCTCGTGATCAATCTCAAGAAAGGAAGTCCCACGGCCCATGGTGCTCAAGAGTGCGACAGGTCGCACGTGTTGTCTTGTGCATGACGGGCCGTCATCCTACCCGTGAAGCCTTCCTACTAATCAGTCCTACTTCATGTAGAACTTCTTTTGAACAAACTATTTGAAATAATTAGGTTTATATTTGAAGGATATCTCATCTTTGTATGAACAAAATGCGACTTTCCTTATTTTCAACTTTGGTTTTTATTAATTAATTTTGGATCAAAAGTTGAAGCTTTGGATTACTTGTTTGAATATCAAGCTTTCTTTGAATTTGCAATCATCGTAAGTGATCTCTTTTAATATATTCAACATCTATTATTGCTTATTCTTTTAAAATCATGTGTTGCAAAACACCAAAAATAGGGTTGTCGAAACCATGACGATAATCTAAGTGTAAATTTAGATTTCTATTACTGAAGTTGGATTGTGATATTTTTGTGTTATAGTTGAATTGACATACTTTGTCTTGTGTTGGTGTTGTTTTGTTTTGAACAAAGGAAGAAATGAGCATGAACGGGAGTAATGGTAGCCAAGTTGGCCACCAAAACGATATTGGAAATATGAATGATGTGAATGACCCAATTCAATTAGGTGGTGTTGGTGCAATACGTCTACCTTCTATTGAGGGGAATGTTGTCTTCCATTGCAGGAGCACAATGCTACAACTCCTACAAATGAAAGGATTATATGGAGGGTTTTTCCACCAAGTCCCCATGAGCATATTCGGAACTTTGTGGACGTGTGTGGTCCATTCTCATTCAAGAATATTTCAACAGAATCAATCTGTCTCAGGTTGTTCCCATTCTCTTTGATATGTCAAGCCACCAAATGGTTAGATGATTTACCGAGGAACTACATCACCAATTGGGATGAGCTAACCACATCGTTTTATGTGAGATTCTTTCCCCCGTCAAAGATTATGACACTTAGAGATAGTATCAAAGGTTTCCAATGCTTTGAAGGTGAACCAATCCACGAGATATGGCTTAGATTTGAGAAGTTGGTACTTCAGTGTCCGACTCAAGGACTACCAAACCACATATTGCTACAATACTTCTATAGGAGTCTTGACTTTGTGAATAAACGAGTTGCTGATCAACTTTTCCCCAGAGGTATAATGCAACAACCCTATGAAGTAGTGTCTCAACTCCTTGATGGCATGACCAAGATAAATAGAGCATGGTCCACTAGTGAGGACCAGGTGTCTACTCTCACTTTTAGGATGACAAAAGACCAGATCGAGAAGGATCAAGAGAGAGACCAATATATGGCCAAAATGATGACCCAACTTGATTTATAATCGAAATATGTGATGCGTAGTGGGTTGAGGAGTGTAAATATTATGGGTATTTCTTGAAAACACCCCAAAGAAGCACAATTTGAAGCGTTGTACAATGAGGAGTGAATTTCCTTGCAAACGAAGGAAAAGGGTTTCGTTCAAACTACCTTAGGCCGGGTGGAAGTCTTGGTTGGAATAGAGATGATGGATGGAGAGATCGTGACAGGGAACGGCTTGATCGTACTACTACTTATAAGGAAAGCGATTGTAACAAGGAAAGATATGTCCCACCTCATGAAGGCCAAAAGACTAAAGAGCAAAAAGCTGACCCGGAGAACTTCCGTACGGAAGACATGCTCGCACGCATTCTGAGTAAAGCGGAAGGGTCAGACAAAGTGTTGAATAATAGGAAAGAGGATGTTTGAACTCTCAATCAGACGATGACTTCTCATTCAGTCTCTATTAAACAACTGGAGACACAAATGGGTCAAATTTCGACTTAATTGAATCCACGGCAAAAAAAGGGTCTCGTAGTTACACAACCACCAACCCCAAGAATGAAGTTTGAATTTGTATTTCCATTTTGACATGGCGTTGAATAAGGCTCTTCTTGGGAGGCAATCCAAGTTTTTGATGTTTAAATGTTGTTTTTGAATAACGGGTGTTGATTTTTCAGGTTGAAAAGTCAAAGTGTCGGATATTGCCAATTAGGTGAGCCAAAAGTCCAGTCGGTGACTCACTGAAAAGGTTGGCGAGCACGACTTGGACCGTCGCTGGAAACACCCAGCTTAATGGGGAATTATGTAAAATTCGGCTAGCAAAAAGCTTAGTGGGCGACTCGACAAACAACTCGGCGAGCCCAACTTTTTCCGCTGTTTGAACCCCCAAATTGCTGGAGGTTCGGTTAAACTCGGCAAGCCAAAATACCACTCAGTGCATCACCGAGTTGTTTGGCGGGTAAGATTTACTCCGCAAATTTGTGCGCAAACTAAAAGGTTTTAAAGGTAAAACGGTTTAAAATTTCATATCATTTCACTTTCCTACTTTTTAACTCCCACATTTTCTCACCAGATTGTAGTTTTTCAATATTTTTCGCACTTCTACTCTCATTTCATTGGGATCATTGCTCGGGATTGAGTTTGGAATTCTTTGCCGCCTAGAATTACCACTACATTTTGGCATAAAAGGTTAGTTTTCCGAACCCCAAACTTAATCGTAGTTGAAATGAAATGCTTGTGATGTTTGGTTTATTGATATCATTGGGTAATGTCGTGTTGATCATCGTATTGTAGTTTGTTTGCCTAATTTTAAGGGAAATAGTAATTATTCGACCTTTAATCATGATTCCCATATCCTTGCCTGTTGAAATTGAGTCGAAATGATTGGGTTGTGTTGAATATTTCTTGGATTTAGCGAGGTGAGGTCTGAGGAACCCCTGATTGTGCTAAACGTAGTATTCTGCCCTATGATGCAGCTGATGATGTCATTCTAAAGGGCAATAGTTATCAAATGGCCAATTTTGGCAGAATTAGGGGAAGTCTGAGTACACCGAGGGCATACGTAGTATGGGTCTGGCTTTAATTTCCTATTTTAAGTGTTTAATTTTGATTTCATGGGCTACGAGTTTGATTTTGAAGAATGGGGTGAAAAACTGGAAAGAAGGGCAATTTGGCGAGCTGGGTCAAGCTCGCCGATTGATTCGGCGATTCACCTAAGTCCCGCTAGATCGCCCTTAATTTCCCTAAATTGTTGAGTATGATTTTGTAACTTTCAGCAATACACCTCACCTTGTGAGTTCAGTCAGCAACTCGCCGAAAGTGCTTCTTGATTGCTCTTCTGCACACCTAATTCTTTAAAATACACCATAACTTTTAGTGAACTTCTTTAAGTTTGCCGATTGCTGTCGGAGATCCGCCAAATGACCCTGGACATTGCCGACAAGCTTCAAATTTTTGTTCAGGAATGTTTGGCGAGCCCGACCTGGTTCACCAAAGTGGTTGGGCGACTCGCCGACTAGTTCGGCGAGTCATCCTGTAGTTATTTTCTGAAATTTTTCTTGAAATTTTCTAGGTTTTTTTGTTTTGCTGGAATAGCTAGACCCAAAGTCGCCAGTAGAGACATACCGCCCCGAAAGAAGAAACGGGAAGTGGTTATTGATGAGGATGCAATTTCATCCCGAGCAATGGCAACAAAACTACCTCTAAGGAAAAGCAAAGGCAAGGGCAAGGCGCCCATGGTTGAGACACCGGAGGAGGCTAATTCAGATAGTATGGGGCTCTACGAGACACACCTCACCACATCCAACTGTGAGGGGTGCTCACATGATTCTCAGGCTTCCATCTCTTAGCCTGAGGATGACCAACTATTACAGGTTTAAAGTGCAGAGCAGAGCTCCAAAGTGATGAATGACCCATCTAGGATCCCGGTGCCTCCGACTCCTACCCCTCCAGCTTCAGCTCCAGTTTCTCCTCCAGTACAGATAGTGGTCCAAAGCACCACCAGTTCAGGGTCCTCCTCCCCGGCACTCAATAGGCTAAAGGTCGAGGGTTTGAGGACCGAGGAGAAGTGATTATCCACCAACGGTGTGGTTGACAGATATACGGAGGTGTGGAGTACTCTGAAGTACCACAAGTTCAAAATATTCACAAAACCCCGGGGTCCTACATTCCCAATTGGGTCTAGGTGTTCTATTCGGCCTATAGTGAGCTGGTCCATAAGGGGAAGAACAAGGCCAACATGTTCAGGACAGTTGACTTTGTGATGGTTCACGACAAGAAGGTTAAATGTCATTGTTCAGACAAATATGTGGTACTGGGCTGCTCTTTGCTTATTATGCATCAGTATATCGACTTGGTCTAAAATAAGACCTCAAAGGTTTTGAAGGGTCGGTTGGCACCCCTTTCTCTGATGCCACCCTGAGGTGGATAGAGACATGTGCACCGATAGAAAAAAAGGACATGAATGTTGCTGCCAGATACTAGTTCAGGTTCATCAACATCACTATTATGCCGTCCCATAACGAGTCCCTCCTATGACAGTCAAAGGAAGCTTGTTTAGGTTCTATCATTTCTTGCCAGAAGCAGAATCTTGGAGTACTAATTGAGTATTAGATGTCCATGATGGCCAAGCAGCGTCAAACCTCACTCTATTTCCCAGTGCTAATCACAGAATTATACAGACGGGCTCGTGTTCCTAGAGATGAGAAGACGGATGTGGAGGTAACTTCCACCCTTTCTACTAACATCTAGCATATTGAGGCCAAGTATTTATGGGATGAGGCTTATCAGAGTAGGGCAGCACTAGTGGATACCTCCCCGTAGGTTGATGTTGAGACATTGCCGATAGAGGAAGTAATGCCTAATCCGACCACTAGGCCCTCAGGTACATATGGACCTTCCTCTTCTAAGATTCCGACTGCATCAGTTGCACCCCCTCCCCCTAGATCTTCTGTTGCTTCTATTTCTACCTTCTGACCTCCTATCTCCTGACCTCCTATCACCCAGGTGATGTTTTACAAGATGGGTCATTTGGCCTAATCTGCCGATGTGCATGCCTCTCGGGTAGAGGCCGCTATTCCTTGGATGATAGAGAGTCCCATTGTTGTTGCCTTAGACCCCATAGAGCTGAGATAAAGGAGTATGATGTCCAGATTGAGAGCAACAAGTTTGCGTTAGATGCCCTTACTATGAGGGTAGAGGATTGTGAGAAGGTCCAGGGTGCCATTGATTTTGTCACGGCCTTGAAGGCATACATTGTTTAGCTAGAGAGGTGGACCAACTCAGTCCACTGATATGTCCATGTTCTTTGGCACTGTGGAGATCCCAGATGTTTCGAGCACCGATGTTCCAGCTTGTTATGATGTTCTTTCGACTACTACCAGAGAGGAGGCTAGAGCTGATGATGTTGTTGTTGAGTCTGAGGTTGAGACAAATGAAGAGCAGTTTGGTGTTCGTGAGGAGACAATGTGTTTTGGTCTTGTCGACTTAGAGGGTGCTATGTTTGAGACTGTTAGACAGGCATCGCTCCGAGACACTTCTATATAGGCTCCACTAGAGCCAAGGATGCTGAGATATCGGGCACTAATGCCCAAACATAGGGAGTTATGATAGCTGAGACACCCGGCACTGATACCACGACAGAGGGAGTGACTAATATGCAGACATCACCCAGGCCTAGCCTGGTAGAATGATCTTCTTACCTCCTTCTCTGCTACTTTTCAAACTATTTTTATTTTTTGTTGCATTTGAGGACAACTGCATAATTTATTGGTAGGGTGAGGTATTTCCACACCTACCTCTTGTATGTTGTTTTATGAATATTGGCTTGATTCTTATTGTTTTTTGTGAATACCGGAGATTATTGGGTTATATATTATGGTTGATTAATTGTGGTTATTGATAAATTGTGGCCCTTTGTTTTAATTGGAAATGGTTTTGAACCAAGTTAAAAAAATTTTATACATCCTTTGTGTGTAATTATGGCTACTCTTGTGCAAATTTGAGTGTCGGTTCTGGTCAATACTGATGACATGAATAGTGCTCATAATTGAACAAAATGAATGTGCAACTACGATGAGGCAAACTAAGTTACATAGGCAATATGTGAAGTTTTAGCATCTCATTGTGACTAGCCGATTGTTGATAAAGTATGTTGTGATGAACATTGCACGCTAGCAAGAAAGTGTGGAGTCTTGTTTGATAATTGTACCAATGCCTTATGTGGTGAGGTTTTCTTGAACATTGTGCTTTCTGAAACCTAGAATTCACCCTGTAGGTCCAATTGATTGTGTGAAGCAAGCAATTGAAAATATCTTAGGTGAAATATTTGGAGAGTGAGACAATTTGACAATATACCTGTTTGTGGACAACCTTGTAAGATGTGTGAACTTTCTTGGCACATTTTGAGCCTATCCTTTTCTTAAAAGAAACTTGAAAAACTTTGACCTCTTTATCCCATCACCCATCACCTTCATGAAGTATTTGTTCCTTTGAATAGAAAACTTAGGGCAAAAGCCTAAGTTGGTATTGTGATGAAAAAAAAAGAAAGTCAAGAAGTGAGAAAAATCCCACCTTTAATGAATTGTTTTGAAAAAGATAGAACCCATCCATGTAAAAAAAAGAGAAAAAAAAAGAAGAAAGAAAAGAAAAAGACTAAAAAAGAGCAAAAGTTGTGAAATAAAGTGTGTGAGAATAGTAAAAAATATGGTATCCAGTGATTCATGACTAGTTGAATAATGGGATGGATTATGAACCTGTTTGAATGTGAAATAGAAGGAGAAAAACTGATTTTCAGGCCATACTTCATGAATGTAGAAGTTAGTAATCCTAAATGACTTTACCTTTAAACTCAGCCTCATTACAAGCCTTAAAGAGACCTTTGTGATCTTTAGTGAGCTTAAACAAATGTTGATTGGAAAATAAGGGCAATCTTATGGGTGGAGTTATGCATGTGTTCATATTTTTGTGTGAGAGAGTTGTATGTGATTCCGGGAACTTAAATTTTTGAGAAAATTTTGTGTGAATATGGAATCATCTTTGTTGTGATGGCATTTGACTACCTTTGTTGTGCTTGATCTTGCATTTGAAGCAAGCATTGTGAGCTCGAGTACACTTGATAATGGCAAGTCACAATTTGATTCTTTGAGTGCACAATTGAGCATTGTATGTGTAGTATCAACCTTCTGTGTGCATTCATGTTGAGTCTTAAGCATCAATGTTTATTGACACCCTTGTTGAACCGATTGATCTTGAGTTTTACTTGAGGACAAGCAAAAGTTTAAGTTGGGATGTTGATGATTCTTAGATTTCGACTCATTTAGGGTTTTGTTTTGACAGTTTAAGTGTCCTAAAATGCTTAATTTATGCTATAAACTGATGTTAAAGCATTGATTTGCAGGTATGTAGACTATGGAGCAAGGCGACGACACTACCGGGCACAAATGAGCAAACAAACTGAAGAAATGAAGAAAAGCAATCCTGCTAATTCCCAAGACAACTCGACGAACTGCCGACTGACTCCTTAACTCGTCCATAGTTCCAACATGCCAGCTTTGGGGAATAGCCAACTTGGCGACATGAATGGGTAGTCGGCGAATCGTCGAATGACTCCGCGAGGACAACGTTGATCTCCCAAAGATACAGGAACTGGAGCATTGATGGCCATTGCAAATTGGCAATGGAAGGGAGCAAAGAGTGGATCGCCGACCTGTTCGACGAGGCGCGACTTAATTCGCCCAATCGCCTTTTTGGCAAAAAATTGGGCAACTATAAATAGGAATTTTAAATGAAATTTGAGGAGTTCCCTTTTTCAGAGTTTGGATCCCCATGTTTGAGAGTTAAAGTTTTCTCTTAGTTTTTGAGTTTCCATTGTAGACTTTGAGGATTTATAAGATTAACTTCGAGGATTTGCAAGTGGGTATTTTAATTTATTCAATTTGGACCATTGTAAAGACTTGAGAACCTTTACCCAGATCATGGCCAAAGTATTTTGTAATCGTTTTTCTATTTTATGATGTGTAGCTAAAACCCCAATTCTTGGGGTGTGATCATGTGTTTATTTGCCTAATTATCTTATGGTATTGTTGTATAATGATGAAATTGTTGTTTTAATGTGGGTTTATTCATTAGCTGTGTTTTAATCTATCGATTGTAGTTGCAAATGCAATTCTAGCATAGAGTCCTTGGCTTGCTTGAGAGAGAGATTTTGGAACCGAAGCTTTTGATTAATAATTGTAGGTATTGGGTTGATATGGATTCAGCTCGAGAAAATGAATCCTAAACTCAATCCTACCTATCTAGTTCGAGAGGGTGGATACATTCATGTTGTGGCTTTTTTAACTTGTCAAGCTGGTCGAGGTTCGAGATAACTCACCTGAACCGTAGTAGCTGTTCGAGAGAAAACTATTGCACTTATTGCCTAGCCTACCCACAATGATTCAGCAAATTATTGTTAAATTTTTACTACCCATATAGCATAATTAGCTTATAATCGTTCAGATCCCGATAATTGCTCTTAATATTGTTGTTTTCCCTATTTCCATACTTATTATAACTGTTAATTGCAAATCAAAACCACCCATCTGACCTTCGTTGTCAACCCCTTAGACTTTGTTGTATGTTTTCGATAATTTTTATTCCTATAACCGCTTAGACCACATTTGTACTTTATCATTGAATTTGAACATTGTACCGCTCCCTATGGGTTCGACCTTAACTCTTCATTGGGTTTTATACTAGATAACGATCGTGTTTACACCTAGAATTGGAATTGGTGTAATCTGATACGTTTAATTAGTGAACCATGAGAGACTAAATACCACAAGATAGATTAGGGATGGAGGGAAAGAGATGAGGATAATGGGATATCATATTGGTCTTGGCCTCCCAAGTAGAACTCTCAACTTATTGATTCTTGCAAAGTACGTTAACAGAAGGAACTTGTTTGTTTCTCAACTTCCGAACTTACTAAGAAAGGTTCGGAATTCTTCATAAGAAAGGTTTCTCTTTTATACCAGGTCTCTCCAATGGCACTATATAAGTCAGTTCACCAAGACACTTCTTCAATAGGGAGACATGGAAATCTTGATGCACCGATGCAAGGTCATTGGGCAATTCAATTTCATTATTAACTTTACCAATACTCCACAAAATTTGATATGGGTACACATAATGGGGACTAAGCTTCCCTTCCTTCCCAAACCTCATTACACTTTTCATGGGTGAAACTTTCAAGTTATAGTCTCTTCTTCTAACTTCGGTATAAGACTTTTGTCGACTTTGAGTTGTTTTCAACCTTTCTCTAATAAACTAAACATTGTCCATAGCCTCATGTACCAACTCGGGACCTATCCAAGTAACTTCAACAACATCAAACCAACCTATAGGAGATATTTCCCTACTACCATAATGAGTCTCAAATGGAGTAATACCAATGCTTGAATTATAGCTATTATTATAAGCAAACTTAATCGAAGGCAAGTGATTATCCCAATTACCCTTGAAATCAATCACACAAGCTCTTAACATATCTTCCAAATTTTTGATAGTACCCACCACTTTCCCATCGATTTGGGGATGAAATGCCATACTAAGGCTTAACACAAGTACTAACTCCTTTTTGGAAAGATTTCCAAAACTGAGAAGTAAATTGGGAACCACGATCAGAGAAAATGAATAAGGGCACTCCATGAAAACTAACCATCTCTCTTAGGTAAAACTTAGCATAGTCCTCCGCGAATAATAAACCTTGACGGGAATAATATGAGCTGATATCCTAATAAGATCAACAATAACCCTAATTGAGCTCTGTTGTTATAGGGTGCAGGGTAAACCAACAATAAAATCTATATTCAAATCTTCCCACTTCCATTTAGGAATACTAATATCTTGCGACAAACCTCCAAGCTTTTGATGCTCGACTTTCACTTATTGCTTAGAATACTTTACCACAAATTCCCCAATATCCTTCTTCATCCTATCCCACTAATAGACCTTGCACAAGTCGTGGTACATCTTAGTGGATCTCGGGTAAATGGAATATCGAGAACTATGGTCTTCTAATAAGATTCGATCTTTGAAGTCGTCAACATTGGGAACACACAAGTGACCCTGATATCAAAGCAGACTATTTCCCTTTTGGGAGAAAGATTTAACGGACTTTTTAAGCACCGCTTCCCTTAACTCAATCAAGATTGGGTCAAGACCTTTATTTGCCTCCACATCCGACACAAAAAAGTATTTTGAGACATTATGAACCATAACATCACCATTGCCAGACTCGGTCAGTCGAACACCAAATCCGTTGAATCTATGAATATCACAAACTAACTCCTTTATATCTTCTTGAAAGTTTGCAACACTATCTATTGATAGCTTACTAAGAGCATCCACCACTATTCACCTTATAGGGGTGATATAGGACTCTCATGTTGTAACCCTTTGGTCACTCAAGCCACCTCCTTTGATGAAGATACAAATCCTTTTGCTTGAACACATGTTGCACATTTTTGTGGTCTGTAAAGCATCAACATGAACACCATTTAAGTAATTCCTCGAAATCTTCCAGGCAAATAGAAAGCCGCTAGTTCTAAGTCATGGGTAGGATAATTCTTTTAATGAATCATCATTTGCCATGAAACATAGGCAACAAACTTTCCATTTTGCAAAAGGACGCATTCTAAGCCAATTCTTGTGGCATCACAATAATAAACAACCATTGTACCCTTTTTGTACAGTCAATACTGGAGCGGAGGTGAGCCTATCTTTCAACTATAGAAAACTCTTCTAACACGCTTCCTATCATAAGAATTTAACTTTCTTTTCGGTTAATGCCATCAATGGAGAGGCAATAAAGGAAATCCCTTCCACAAACCTTCTATAGTTACTGTCCAAAGCCAAGAAATTTCGAATATCCAAAGGGGCTAGAGGTTTTTGCTAACTCTTAACCACATCTATCATCTTATGATCTATTTCGATACCTTTAGAAGAAACAATATGACCAAGAAAAGCAAGAGATCCCCAAAAAAAACTCACATTTACTAAACTTTGCAAAGAGTTTTTGTTCCTTGAGAACTTGCAACACAATCCCCAAATGATCGATATGCTCATCCTTACACCTTCAATAAATCAAAGAATCATCGATAAACACAATCACAAATATATCAAGGTAGTGCCTAAAAACCCTATTCATGAAATCTATAAATCGAGCCGTACCATTAATCAAACTCTAATGACATTACTAAAACTCATAATGACTATACCGTGTCTGAAATGCCATCTTCGGAATGTCATTTTCCTTAACCCTTAATTGGTGGTAACCAGACCGAAGGCCGATCTCAGAGAAGTAACTCACTTCTTGTAGTTGATCAAATAAAGAATATTTCCTTGGAAGAGGATATTTATTATTAATGGTAACCTTGTTCAATGAATGAGAGGCTACAAGATGATTAGAAAACTCCACTTCCTTCATTACTCTAAAGTCTTGTGATAGAGTTTAACTCTATAAGGTATCTCTCTTAATCCTTATCCATTGCTCTATAGGATATGGCTACTTGAAGAGCTTATGCTAGAAGGAATGTGAGGGAGAATTTTGAACAAGAGGCTCCTCCCCAAGCTCCTCAAGTTTCGGTCGATCCTTTGTTCGAAAAAGTGTCTAATGCGGAGTTTAGGGCTGCTTTTCAAGTGTTGGCTGAAGCCGTGACGGCCCTAGTCAATTATGGAGGTTGCGGTTTCCATAACCCCAAATGTGAGTACGGTGACTTCTCGAATGAGGGACTTCACTGGGATGAATGCTCCAGAGTTTCATGGTTCTGAGGTTGAGGAAGATCCTCAAGGGTTCATTGATGATGGCTATACGACCTTCATGATTATGGGAGTGACGTCGGTGGAAAAGGTGGAGTTGGCCGCTTATCAATTGAAAGGTGTTGCTCAAAATTGGTTTTACTAATGGAAAGAAGGGAGATCGGAAGATGCGGGTCCTCTTGATTGGGAGAAGTTTAAGGGTGCTTTTCTTGATAGGTTATTTCCCCTTTAGATGAGGGAAGCTAAGGTGCTTGAGTTCATTAACCTTCGACAAGGGATTATGAGTGTAAGGAAATAGGCTCTAAAGTTCACACAATTGTATAAATATGCTCTAATGATGGTTTCTGATTCATGGGATATGATGAGTAAGTTAGTTTTGGTTGTGTCTGAAATGGTGGTTAAAGAGTGGCCAACCTCAATGCTTATTAATGACATGGACATTTTTCTTCTCATAGTGCATGCACAACAAATTGCGGAGGAGAAACTCAAGGAAACGTCTAGGGAGGTAAAAAGTGCTAAGACCACTGGTTGTATTTTCTCTCATGCAAGGTTCGATGGACATGGTCGTCCTAGATTTTGGCAAAGGTTTTCCAGTCAAGGTTCCTCCAATGCTCCTCCTAAGTTCAACAAAGAGAGGGAGTCTAACCCTAAGCCTCAAGGAGGGAATGGTAGTAGTTCTTCATTGCCTATGTCTACTTATGATAAGTGTGGTAAGAAGCATGATGGAAAGTGTCTAGCCGGCACAAATGGTTGCTTTTGTTGTGGAAAGAGTGGTCACAAAATGAGGGATTGCCCAATGCTAACGTCTAAAGGGAGAGAGGGCAAGCAAGCTTCTCCTAGTGGTTCTGGTTCCAATGCTCCTACGCAAAACTGATTCTATGCTCTTCAAACTCTGGGTGGGCGAGAAGGCTTTCCCGATGTGGTTATCGGTATGTTGAAAGTTTTACAACTTGATGTATATGCTTTACTTGATCCCGGTGCTACCTTGTATTTTGTGACGCCATATGTGTCTATGAGGTGTGATGTTCTTCTGGATGTGTTGTTAGAACCTTTTTTCTGTCTCTACTCTTGTTGGTGATTGTATTGTGGCTAAGAGGGCCTATAGAAAGTGTCCCATTTCCTTGTCCCATAGATTTACTATTGTTGAGTTAGTAGAGTTTGATATGTTAGAATTTGATGTTATCCTTGGTATGGATTGGTTGCATTCATGTTATTCTTCTTTTGATTTTAAAACTAGTGTAGTCAAATTTCAATTTCCAAATGAGTCTATCCTAGAGTTGAAGAGGGCAAATTCTATGCCTAAGGGTCTGTTAGCATCTTATCTTAAAGCTACAAAAATGGTTTCTAAGGATTGCATTTATCATCTAGTTAGGGTGAGGGATGTTGATTCCGAAACCTCTACTCTCGATTCGGTCCCC
The DNA here is from genome assembly GCF_000226075.1 of Solanum tuberosum. NCBI lineage: Eukaryota > Viridiplantae > Streptophyta > Magnoliopsida > Solanales > Solanaceae > Solanum > Solanum tuberosum. The sequence continues at coordinate 207,935 of NW_006239274.1, read as the reverse complement.
GTTGTTAATGAGTTTCCAGAAGTGTTCACAGATGATTTGCCTGGAATTCCTCCCGAGTTGGAAATACACTTTGGTATTGACCTATTCCAAGATACATAACCTATTTCTATTCCTCTGTATAGAATGGCTCCGTCTGAACGTAAGGAGTTGAAAGAAAAATTGAAAAAATTCTTGGATAAGGGTTTCATCCGACCGAGTATCTCTTCATGGGGTGCTCCAATTTTATTTGTTAGAAAGAAAGACGATCTCATCGTATGTACTTACTATGGGTAGTTGAACAAGGTGACTATTAAGAATAAGTATCCTCTTCCAAGGATATATGATTTGTTTGACAAACATGAAGGAGCAAGTTACTTCTCTAAGATTGATCTTCGATCAAGTTATCACCATTTGAGGGTGAAAGATGACGACGTTCGAAAAATACCTTTTAGAACCCCGTATGGTCATTATGATTTTTTGGTGATGTAGTTTGGGTTGACTAATGCTTTGGCGGCATTTATGGATTTGATGAATATGGTGTTTAGACAATACGTTGATATGTTCATAATTGTGTTCATTGATGATATATTGATCTATTCAAGAAGTGAGAATGAGCATATTGATCATTTTAGGATTGTGTTGAAAATTCTCAAGGACCAACAACTCTTTGCTATGTTTAGTAAATGTGAGTTTTGGTTAAGGTCCATAGCTTTTCTTGGGAACATTGTTTCAAGTAAGGGTATTGACGTAGATCCTAGTTAGACGGATGCGTTAAAGAGTTGGCCTAGACCTCTAACTCTTTCGGATATTAGAAGTTTCTTGGGTTTAGCCGATTACTATTGAAGGTTTCTAGAGGAATTTTCATCAATTTCCTCTCCTTTGATGGCTTTGACTCAAAAGAAGGCTAAGTTCATATCGTCTGAAGCTTATGAAAAGAAGTTTCACGAACTGAAAGATAGATTTACTTCCGTTCTGGTGTTGACCTTACCGAAAGGGACGGACGGTTTTGTGGTTTATTGTGATGCCTTGATAATTGGGTTTGGATGTGTGCTTATACAAAATGGGAAAGTTATTGTCTATGCCCCAAGGAAACTTAAGATTGATGAGGTAAATTATCCTACCCATGACCTTGAATTAGCGGCGGTTATTTTAGCCTTAAAGATTTGAAGCCATTATTTGTATGGAGTTCATGTTGATGTTTTCACTGACCATAATAGTTTGTAATATGTGTTTAACCAAAAGGATTTGAATCTTCGCCAAAGAAGGTGGCTTGAGTTATTAAAAGACTATTACATGAGTGTTCTATATCACCACAGTAAAGCAAATGTGGTGGTAGATGATCTTATTAGTCAGTTATCTATGGGTAGTGTTGCCCATATTGACTAACATAAAAAAAAAAGTTGGTTCGAAATGTTCATTGATTGGATTGATTAGGTTTTGAGTTGGTGCACTCCACAAAGGGTGGTGTTATGGATCACAATGGCTCATAATCATTTTTTGTCGCAGATGTAAAAGCCAAGCAAGGTCGTGATACAATTTTTGTAGAATTGAAAAACCGGTGCATAAGAAATTCGTTGAGGCTTTTTCCCAAGGGGGAGATGGTGTGCTTATATATCAAGGTCATTTGTGTGTTCCAAATGTGGATGACTTGAGGGAACAAATCATGTTAGAAACCCATAGTTCGTGGTATTGCATTCACCTCGGAGCCACCAAGATGTAGTGTGATTTATGGGAGATCTATTGGTGGAATGGGATGAAGAAGTATATTGTGGAATTTATGACTAAGTGTCCTAATTGTCAACAAGTGAAATTTGAGCATAAAAAATGGGAGGTTTATCCCAAGACATTAGTACTCCTACGTGGAAGTGGGAAGATGTGAATATGGACTTTATTGTTGGTTTGCCTCACACCCGGCGATAACATGACTCGATTTGGTTTATAGTAAATCGGGTGACGAAATTGGCTCACTTTATTCCTGTCAATGTTTCCTATCCGGCGGAGGATTATGCTAAGTTGTACATAAGAGAAATCGTAAAGTTGCAGGGAGTGCCTTCGTCCATTATTTCCGATCGTGGTATGAAATTCACTTCTCAATTTTGGAAGTCTTTCCAAAAGGGTTTTGGTACTCGTGTTAAGCTTAGTACGACCTTTCACCTCAAATTGATTGTCAAGCAGAGCATACTATCCAAACATTGGAAGATATGTTGAGGGCCTGTGTGATTGAGGCATTATAGGGTAGGAGGTGTATATCTCCTATAGGATGGTTTGATGTGGGTGAAGTTGCCCTAATGGGTCCCGACTTGGTAAATGAGGCCATTGAGAAAGTTCGACATAAAAGAGAGTTTGAAAATGGCTCAAGGTTGGCAAAAGTCATATGCCGATGTGTGAAGAAGGGATCTTGAGTTTGATGTTCATGATTGAGTTTACTTGAAGATTTCACCTGTGAACGGTGTAATGAGGTTTGGTAAGAAAGGTAAGCTTTTTCCCTGGTATGTAGGCCCATATCAAATTTTGAGACGTGTTGGAGAGGTTGCTTATGAACTAGATTGGCCAAACGAGTTGGCATCGGTTTATCCCGCTTATCATGTATCTATGTTGAAGAAATGTGTTGGTGATCCAACATTCATAGTTTCCTTAGAAAGTTTGGAGTTAAAGAGAATCTTTTATGTGAGGAAGTTCCAATTGAGATTTTGAACTGGCAGGTCAAGAATTTGAGAAATAACGATGTAGCTTCCGTGAAAGTGTTATTGTCACGACCTAGGGGTACCCCCTAGACGTAACATGATGTACTTGACCCCGAAGTGGTCTCATACAAGACCTTAGAATAATCATAACATAAAGGCATGACAATGATGCAGAAATTTTAAAACTTTTACAATAGAAGTCTTTTCCATAAAAGAAAATCATAAGAGTCTAGACCTTGTCTCATTCACCATCTAAAACATTTAGAATACAAGTTTGGGACTTAGCCGTTTACATCAATAAAGTCTCAATATACGAAGTACAATAGAAACTAAGAAATGGATAATCCACACTCAAACTTGAGGAATCACCAAGCCTAGGGAATAGTCAACCCAAGCTTCACTTGAGAGGAGATAGTGCGCCTCAACGACCGGAACCTACACGTATAAGAAAATGTAGAGAATATGGGTTAGCACAATTAATTGTACTAAGTATGGAAGCCATGCACAAAAATTCTTAAAACATGCATAATAGGGACATTTTGTTGAAATCATGCTTTTTTCAAGTTTAAAATCAATTATGCACATTTAGAGTAATCATAAAGTCAAACCATACCATAAGCCACCTTAGGCTTCCATAGTCATGCATAACTTACCTTAACGTCATCCAAAGCCAACAATCATAGACAAAGAAAATATCATGTTCATAGTTCATACTAAGAAAGTCATTCTTAACATCAACTCATATCATGCATACATGGATTCATACATATTCATATCATAAGTAAACCACACCATAGCCCCTTCATAAGTCTACTTGTGCAATGTACAAGTGAAGTCCCATACCCCCACTCATACTAACCAAAGCCTATTAAGAAGTCATAGATAAGCTTATGTTCATGTTCATATTCATATTCATAATAATGGTTCATTTTCATACATAGCATACATTAACTCATAAAGCATCATGTTATCAAGCACATACCATAATCACTCTCAAAGCTCACTTGTGCAATGCATAAGTGAAGTCCCATACCCCCACTCATACTAAGTAAAACCCCTCAAGTAATCATAGCACATGACTCATGTTTGTGTTCTTAGTTCATGTTCTTGTTCATGTCATGTCATACATCGTTTTCTTATCATGTAGGAATGTATAGCCTTAACAAACATAGACCATGTGAGCTACATGGAATCCGGTGTCATGAACCCACACCGAAAAGAGGTGTTCTACTTTCCTAAGGTAGAACTAACATGTTTAGCTTATAGGTTGATCCACTAGCTAAGAACCTATATGGGCACATAGTTATGGGACAGGGAGATTGCTACTAGAAACCCGGACTAACTGATGTATAAGGTTTCCATCTCTTGTTTTCTATCCACTCGGTGCTCAGCTTAATTCCCTTTAATAATTATGTTAAGTCTTTTGTTTAGATTCATATTCATAAGAGAATACACTAGGCCTTCAAGACAACAAATATCATAAGAGCTCAAAGATTCATTTGCTGAGAATGTCCTTTCACCCTTTGAATAATCCATATGTGAGTAAACCTTTCACGTCTTACCAATAGTGTGTTCATGAGCATGGCCTTTCAATTAAAACAACAATATTTTCATAACATACATACATACTTCATGCATAATCAAATGTAGGGGTATAGGTAAGTAGGATCTTGCATCAATACCACCATTACACATTAGATATAGGATCATTACCATCTAAGTAAATCACACACTTATATACAATCATCATCAAGATATATAATCCCTAGGCAATTTCCCTTTAAGGTAATGAACCAACATCAACCCTAACTTTTATAATTATATCATTAAATAGATAGAGTTCATGATTCAAGAACTTAATAAACATAAATATAATCAATTATCAACTTCCATGGCCAACCAAGTCACACCTTAGTTCAGAATTTAGGAAGAAAGGGAAATCATGGGTCCAAGAGAGATTTTCGTCAAAATCCATCAATACTACAATAATCTAACCATAAACCATCACAATTAATCATAATAGATCATAATTGAACAATAGAAATCATTTTGGAAAAAGACCCGTGACTAGAATAAAACCCTAGGTTTTGGAAGTCTTAAAAACACACTTTGAAGGGACTTCTTGGGTGATAGCTACCCAAGAATGAAAAGAATCCATACCTTAGGTTGAATTCCTCACAAAATTGGAGTGAAATGGATGGAACTTGAACCTTAATCCTGACCTTCCTCTTTGTTCTTCAATGGAGCCTAGAGAGAATATTTTGAGAGGAAAGTGGGTTGAGTTTGGGTCTTGTGATTTATGAGAGTTAAGTGAGGTTTTATTGACTTAAAACTATTTATATACGTCTAAAACAACTAATAATAACCGTCCCCCACCCTTACTTAATTAATTAGAATTTATTTAAAAGCTTTGACCCTTGGCCGAAATCCTTGACAGCATTGCAGACCTCATTCACGAGCCCCCATCTACGGGGCATGGACTGATCCACGGACCGTACTAGTCACTCGATGATTGTGTCTGAGGCTGGTCTTTTGGCCTTGGTCCAGGACTCATCCACAAGCTCCCATCTACGGGGCGTGGAATGGTCCATAGACCGTGCTGTGCAAGCTTGATTTGTGACTGAGACTAGGAGATTTTGAAGAAGTTTGGGGAGGCTAAGTCTTGACTCACGACTCCCATCTACGGGGCGTGAGTCAACCCATGACTCGTGGTTCCCCATTCGTGGATGAAGATATTCTTGGACAACTTTTGAGCAGCCCCTTGGCCCTCATCAAGGACCCTTGGGGGGGCCTTGGGGGCCATGCCTTGACGTTTAGGGGCTAAAACATTAGTACTAACTTAGGGAGGTCATTTTACGACTCTTAGCTTGGCGTTAACACTTTTTAGGACACTAGACTACATGTTAGGCTCTAGCTTAGGTCATTATATTTCCGGGGTGTTACATTATGCCCCCTTTGGTAACATTCGTCCCCAAATGATGATCTAGACACCAAACTAAGTTAGAAACTCTAGACTAACAGCTCATCATGCATGAAACATTAAGATGTGTTAAAACTAAAAATGCACTAATCACAACATGCACAATTTCAAAGGAGGAAACTTCAACTCCATCTCAAGCCATGGTCAATGCAACATGAAAGTTACCAATTCACATAAACATGGGAGGAACTACCTTCTCCAACTCAATTAAACTCAACACAACAATATGGAGCTAATAAGTCATTTAATCAAAACATATCTAAGCATGTTCATCAATTCACCTCATGAAGTCAAAAATCCAATCATCCTACTAAAAAAAGCAAATCAACATGAGTAACATGTAAATCATGAAAACTCAACTCATGCTTCAACATTGATTCTCCCAAGAACATGCACAATATAAAGAAATCATGGAAAACTGAAACCATACACCTGACTCCCAAAACAATTAAAACTTAAGAGGAATGTAACACCCCGACTATTCTAAATGTCTAATTTAATTCGTACATTCGTGTAAAGACAAAGAGGTTGAGTAATAAATTAAAAATGATGTGGTATCTCATATTATAAGATTTCAAGGGTTGTATCTAATGTTTTTAAGTAAGGAAAGTCGCAAAATAAAAGTGGGCGAAAGTTATCGTAAGTTCCTTTTTAAAGATTTCTCTGAAATTTGGGTCAAATTTTTCGGAAGTTTTCTCCTAATCTATAACGAGTTATGGGTCCCAGGAACCATTAAATCGAAGGTCTGCGAGTCTAGTTTCCAACGCATCAAACGGTTTGTTCATACGACTTCAGAATAGAGAGATGTTTGCATTTTTGCGAGACTGCGCAAGCAGCCACGTGAGGTGGGTCCCGTAAGTCGGTGGAGCTTATAAGATAGCATCTTTTTCATTTTTCTTCATTCCAAATCGTGAGAAACCCACGAAATTCAGAGAAATAATCCTCAAATAATTCTTGTGTTTTCATGATCTCTTCTTGACCTTTATCAAAAATTGCCCAACGTTGCGAGCTCGTTGTTTTGGTATAATTTTCATGGTGAATTGAGCGGTGTAGCTCCGTGGAGGTTATGGCAGCAGGTTTTTTTTCCAATGGAGTGATTGTATTCAATTGTTTTGGTCAATTAAAGAAAGGTAGGAATCACCTTTTATCAATTTACGGATACCTTAGGTCTTGGATTGTAGTTTACGATAGGAATCTGTATTGATTGTCGAATTGTCGTAGTAATTTTTATCCTTAATTACTAATTGATTTTATCTTTTTTTCTTTAGTGTTGTAGTGGTGTGGACAGAGGTGTTTTCAGCATAAATTATAAAGGAAAAGGTACGTTAATGCTACTCCCTTCGTTCGGCATGTTTCCTTGGAGCTTGGGAGTGATATAATAGAGTAGTTAATGTTAGTTATGTTGTAGATGTAATTATGAGTGGTTGGCTGATTGAGTGGTTATAAACCCTTATTTTAGGGACTCATAATCTGTTCAGAACAACCCTAAGTTAGGAATGACTTGGACATTACTCATATACATTGTTTTTAGCTAAATTGTTCGCCTTCAGCCTATTTAATTGTTTGTTGTCGCCCTTGGGGCTATTGTGGTTAGCTGTTGAGCTATGAACTGCCTATGGGGGCTATGTTGTTGTCTAATAGGACTATGTTATTGCCAAAGAGGCTTATGTGTTATCCACGGGGCTATATTGATGCCAAAGAGTTTTATGTGTTTCCTACGGGGCTATTTTTGATGCCAAAGAAGCCTATGTATTGCCTACAGGGCTATGTAATGTAAAAGAGGGCTACGTGTAGCCCACAAAGCTATTATGTTGCCTAAGAGGGCTATGCGCTGCCTACGGAGCTATGTCATTGCCAATAAGGGTTATGTGACTTCTTACGAAGACAAGGGACTACCGATAAGGTTATGTAGATTGATTTGGCACCTTCTAGGCTTATGGGGCCCTACGTAGGTGGTATGTTGTTTGTACCGAACGGGCTTATAGGGGCTTGGTTAGGTTGATGTTTGATCATTATTGTATTTTATTAGATTCAGTAGTAGGTTGGCATGCTTATCTAAATTTGATTTCCTTACCTGATTGCTTTTGGTATATTATGATACTTGCTCATTTAGTCTACAACCTTTAATACTCTATACATTATTTTGTACTGACGCCCCATTGCCTGGGGGTGCTACATTCATGCATGCAGGTCCTGACAGACAACCGAGTAGACCTTCTCAGTAGCAGGATTGACTTCTATCAGGTTGGCTAGCCTCTTTCCTCCGGAGCTGCCAGAGTTTGGAGGTTTTTTAGCTTTTGTTGTGTATATTTTTATGGGTAGGCTGGGCCCTATCCCGCCAATATTTACTACTCTTTGAGGCCTGCAGATTAGTGTGTGGGGTGTAGAGCTAGGTTATGGCCATGCTGTCCTAGTTTTGTTGGTTGGTTGAAGCTTGTGAGCTGTTTGCTGTATTGTCTTGATATATGCATACTTCCTGTTTTTGTATAGATATCATGGTGGCCTCGACGGCCCAGTCAGGACTTCTGTGCTACTTGGCTATTTCTTTATATGAACTCTTGAGAGTAACTGTTTCTTTTATATATATAATGACAGGGGCCTTATCGGTCGAAGTCTTAATTTTAAGCTGGGATATACTAGTTTGTTTTCTTGATTGCGTGTGTCTGCCATACGCTAGTAGCAAATGGTTCAGTATGGTCGGCTTGGGCGTGAGTTTTTGCATTAGGAGCCAGTTGCGCCCCTTGAGTTTGGGGTGTGACAAACTTAGTATCAGAGCAACGTCGTATCCTAGGGAGTCTGCAAGCCGTGTCTAGTTGATTCTTGTTTATAAATTTGTTGTGCACCACATTCGATAAGCAAGAAGCTACCGGGCATGTTAGAATGACTATCCTTCTTTTGCTCACCTCATGCTATAGAGCGGTGTCTGAAGGGTTAATGATTCTTGCTTATAATTGATATTTGTATGCAGATAGAGATGACTGACACTGGACAGACTACAGCTAGCCAGAGTCTAGATACAGCTGCAGGCAAGGGTACCAACAAGGTACCACAGGCGGAGGTAGCCCATTGTGAGATCCATGGGAAGACATCTTCTCAGCCCCTTATAGATTATCCACCGCTTTAGGAGCCTCCGAGGGCTACAGAACTTCCAGCTGTACCACCTCTAGTTCCTCCTATTCCATCTGATCAAGATTTCAAGAGTGTAGTATATATGTTAGCACAGTTAGTAGCTACACAACGCCAGCCAGTTGTGGCAGATGTTGCCAGACCTTCTAAAGGGCCCGGAAGTTCTAGTGTTCGTGAATTTCTTACCTTGAATCCTCCACAGTTAATAGAGACAGATCGCAGAGAGGAGCCTCCGCACTTTGTTGATCAGCTTCATAGGATCTTCAGAGTCATGCATGCCTAAGCCACTGAGTCTGTTAAGTTCGCTGCATTTCGATTGCGTGATGTTGCAATATTTTGGTACAAAAGTTGGGAGAGATCTAGGGGAAAAGATGCATCTCTACCCACTTGGGATATCGTTACAAGAGCTTTCATAGATCACTATTTGCCTCGGGAGATTAGGGATTGCCGGGTGGACCAGTTTCTGAACCTCCAACAGGGTAGCATAAGTGTCCGAGAGTATGGTCTGAGATTTGATTTATTGGTTAGATATGCACCAACATTTGTTGATACGATGCATGACAGGGTGCTTAGATTTGTGGGATGGCTTGACTCAGACTATATTGACGCTTGTTCTACCACTGCACTAAATGATAATATGGATATCTCTCGAATTTAGGCCTTTGCACAAGGCATAAAGGATCGTCGACATCTACAGTATATGAGTGAGAGGGTCGAGAGAGAAGAGGGCTAGGCCCGCCGGTTCACAGGGAGATACTCAGGGTGGTCCTAGACCTCGACATTTTGTTAGGCCACCTAGACCTCCACCACAACAGTTCCAGGGTAGTAGATTCGATCGTCTGGGACAGTCAGGCCCAGGTGAGGGTTAACGAGCATCAGGATCGCAGCAGCAGAGGGGTTCAGACTAGGCTAGGACATCTCCGCCGCATTGCGCTACTTGCAGTAAGATACATTTCGGGAGATGTAGACAGGGTTCCACATGTTGTTATTCTTGTGGACAGGAGGGGAATGGGTGGAGAAAAATGCCCTGCCATAGGTCAGGGTGGTATAGGTCAGTCGACCAGGTCAGCAGTAGGTTTCTCCTCATCCACACAGTCTACAGGGTGCGAACCCCAAACTTTAGCACGTAGAGGTAGAGGTGGAGGCAGAGAGAGAGCATCTAGTTCTGGTAGTGGACAGAACCGTACATATTCATTAACCGGACGAGGACTCAGAGTCATCACCAGATGTTGTGACAGGTACATTGATTGTTTGCTCCCATTGTGTTTATGCTTTGATAGATCCTGGATCTACTCTGTCTTATGTTACTC
>NW_006239274.1:195812-197694 GCF_000226075.1 Solanum tuberosum | reverse complement strand
CTCTGTAGACTTGGTAGAGTTAGAGATGGTTGATTTCGACGTCATTATGGGTATCGACTAGTTAGCCTCTTGTTATGCTAACGTTGAGTATTGGAGAAAGATTATTAGATTCCACTTTCTAGGAGAGGCAGTTCTGGAATGGAAAGGCGATACAGCAATGCCGAAAGGTAGGTTTATTTCCTATCTTAAGGCGAGGAGGATGATCACTAAGGGTTGTATTTATCATCTTGTTCGCGTTCATGAAATAGATGCAGAACCACCGACTCTTCAATCTATTCGGGTAGTTAATGAGTTTCTAGATGTATTTCCAGACGAGCTCCTTGGTATCCCTCTAGAACGAGAAATCGATTTTGCTATCGATATGCTACCAGGAACACAACCCATATCTATCCCTCCTTATAGAATGGCTCCTGCTGAGCTAAAGGAATTGAAGGATCAGCTGAAAAACTTGCTAGATAAAGGCTTTATCAAGCCTAGTGCTTCACCATGGGGTGCGCTAGTGTTATTCGTGAGGAAGAAAGATGACTCACTAAGAATGTGTATCGATTATCGACAACTAAATAAGGTAACTAAAGAATAAGTATCTCCTTCCGAGGATCGATGACTTATTTGATCAGTTACAAAGTGCTAAGTGTTTCTCAAAGATTGATTTAAGATCAGGGTACCACCAGATACGAGTTCGGGAGAAAGACGTTGCAAAGATAGCTTTTAGAACCAGATATGGACACTTTGAGGTCTTGGTAATGTCTTTTAGATTAACTAATGCCCCAATAGTGTTCATGTACCTGATAAATAGTATATTCAGGTCGTATCTAGACTTGTTTGTGATTGTATTTATTGATGATATTTTTTCTACTCATGTTCAAAAGCTGAGCATGCAAATCATTTGCGAGCAGTCCTTCAAGTTTTTCGAGAGCAGGAACTTTATGCAAAGTTCTCCAAATGTGAGTTCGGGTTGAGCTCTATGATACGCTCAAATTACATCTCTCTAAAGAAGCATAAGCGATCGTTATCACGTAAAGAACCCAACTTGTAGGTTGGGGTCGATCCCACGAGGAAAATAGTTTAGATTTTACTTTAACCAACAATTTTATTCAATTAGTCAAATTACTTCCAGAAACAAGTATTTAAAGGGGGGAGGGGGGTTTGTGAAACAAATTGTAAGAATTCAATAAGTAATCAGTAATCAAAAGTTAGTTTTGGTTGTTATCAAGATGAGAGAATTAACTAGGGTATACGTGTTCCCCACAAGCTCAGAACGCAGTAATCCTAGTAATAGCAATCCTTTCCTAGTGTACTACATGCAAAGTGATAAGTTATGTATCTCTAAATCCTTCGTCCGACATCTAGAGAATTTCATCTAGCACCTTGGTCCGTCTACGTGTTTATAATTTACTAACCTTCACTTTTACCTCATATATTAGACATCATAATCGATGTTTGACTTAGTTATTACTTCGCACCAATCGACACTAGCCTATTAGATAGTATCACACTAAATCTATGTTGATAATTCTTTTCTTATTAACTACCTCCTTGGTCCGGCAAGTAGCAACAAGGCGAGTTCTAACGCGTGCACTCGTTAAAAAGACTTCTAAACGAAAGAATTATCAATGCATGCAAAATACTAGTCAAGAAGTGCTTATTTACTATTCATACTTTGTTAATCGGTCATGGTTCCCACAACCCTAGTTGTCGAGTTTAGTTACCCTTAATAATATGAACACAATTCATTGGTTTAGATGAAAGAATTATGAATTTACCTAAGAAGAATAATAAACCTAGAAATTCAACTTGAATTGCAACACCAAAATCTTAAAAACGAACTTAGGAAATTAAGAATTGCTTAAAGTTGTAAGTTAATCTCCCAAGTCAAGAACTA
>NW_006239274.1:189807-195762 GCF_000226075.1 Solanum tuberosum | reverse complement strand
CGGCCCGCACATCCATCTCCGGGCCGTCAATGGACACCGTGGTTCGACACTTGGTCAGAATTCCCTGATTTGCCTTCCATTCCTTGCCTGCTGATCTACGACCACCATGTACGGAGCATCAATGTACCTACGGTCCGTAGATCACCTCCGTAGATGCCCTTTTCTGTATTCTTTCAGTTGTCTCTTTACTTCCGAGCCTGAACATCTTTCCTGCAAAATAAGAAAAAACACAGAAAAACCAATACCAAAAGGCCCTAGACACACACAACTTGTAAGTGAAATGTAGTAGAAATACCGTAAATTCACGATATATCAGCACCCTCAACTTAAATTTGTGGTTTGTCCTCAGGCGACGCACTAAGATTCTAAACGACACTTGTATGGAAGTAAACATTTCAAGCACAAGCAATCACATGACTCTCTATCCCACTCAATTTTTGGGTGAAAATTTTGTTCTCTTAGACTCGACAAGCTAATTCGTGCGGATCAAATCCTGACAACGATCGACCAACCAACACACAACATACACTGTTTCACCATCACCCAAGTACCAACTTTCCGACAATGTAACTAGTGCCCTTACTTCAAGTGAAATCCCTTTTATTTCACACAATGATTATGACTTTGAGTATAAGTATTCATTCAGCACTCACACTCAGAAATAACTTCAAGTACAGTTAGTGCTCAGTACCATAGGCTTGCCCTAATTTTCACTGCTTAGACTTTCCAAACTAGACTCTAGGATCACTATAGGACTTTCTTGGCTTGTAAAGTAGGCTCAGGGTCAGGTGTGGTACATTTGGGTACTTCTTAGTGACTTTCTGCCCTCCTTGACATTATACTAGGCTTTCAACCTCTTTCTGCCCTATTTTTGTCATCCTACCATTTTACCTTCTTTCCCTTGATTTTCTTCAATCATGGATGTGACTTTAGACTTTGTAGATCTTTTTATTTTTCACTTTTATCTCTTTCTTGCGTTGTATTCTTTTTTCTTTAGCTTTCAACAAGTCACATCCATTCCTCTCTCCTCTTTCTCTTTTTTTTAACATCAAACTATTTTCATACCCATTTTTCTTTCCGTTTCCTCTTTCATAGCCACCCTCAACTTATGGATTTTCCAGTGGTTGAGGTGCATAATACCCAATGTTGGGTTAGGGCCACGATTGAAGTTACTCTTTACATTAGCCACCCTCAAGTTAGGCTTTTGGCCTAAGTCGAGGTTCACATGTCCAAGGAGGGACCGGGGCCAACATAGTTTATTATGGGAAGGTGAGTTCGGGGTTTAGAAAGAAATGGTCTAATTTTAGGCTCAAAGCATTTGGATCAAAGGGAGCATTTATTTCACTTGGTTGGATCTTTCATTTAAGCAAGTTGTGGACTTATCAGAACAAGGGCCTATGATCACCTCCTAGCCTCTAGCGTGAATTGTCTTAGCAGGACTAACCGGGCAAGTTCTAGTTTTGCACAAAAACTGTTTGAACAATCAACTATTCTCACACACTCTTGGCACATAGTTTCATTATCAGATTACCCAGTTGAAGTTTCAGCTTATGTCATGCCATCAAGTTGATTCATTATCATGTCATACTTAGAGCCAACACATTCCACTTCTCTTCGCCTACAAATTCTAGCACACATAACAAAATTTGAACGGCTGTCAATTGTTTTTTTTCTGTATAAGCCATCATGCTTCATTCTTTTTTTTTCATGCTTCTATACATACGATCCTAATACATGCCGGTTCAACAGAAATTAAACAGTCTCTTGGGGAAAAAGAACACAGGCAAGAAAAATTTATGAGTTGGGTTACTCAAACTTCACCCTATCACTCACAATCCATTTACCCCACCCCAACAAAATAGATGTCATTGTCCCCAATGCATACAAATGCGGTAAGAGATAATGTATTAGGTGAAACAAACCTGTGGCGCATAGCGTCGAAGCATCATCAACAAGTGGGTGGGTCCGATTTCCTGGAGCCCGCTAGAACCATACTTGGGTCACCCTCAGTAGTGCCCACATCAACCATCATAGCACCCTTAGTACTTCTCTCGGTCACTCCAACCGCACCATCAGTGGTGCTCACAACATCCCTCATGACAGGCGGGACCTCTACAACTGTGGCAGAACTCAATGCCCCTGCAATACTCTCAGCCACCCTCTGTTAGCGCAACTCTTCATCTAAAATTGAGGACTTCCTAGACTCATGCTCCAGCCTACGCTCTATATTTTGGGGTTTTTCCTCCTTAGTGCGACTAGAACGGTGCCTCTTACCTTTTGTATGTGCAGGCTTAGGCCCCTCCTCGGCGGTCCCACTGAATAAAGCATCCAGCACTGTATCATCAAACAACACAGTAGGTGCAGCCTGAAGCTCAACTGTAGGGGTGGCAAGAATGGCATCAACGTCGTCCCGGAGACTAGCTAACTCAGACTGAAAAAGAGGGTAGATCCATGGACGGGGCTAGTTGCTCAAGGACTCTCAATTCAAAGGCATCGAGACGATTATTAACGGCCTAGATCTTCCGATCCATCATTCCCTCCATCCTTCGCTCCATTCTGGCCTTTGACTCAGCTATCGATTTTTGCATCCAAGGCTGGATGTGATGCAGCAGTGTGGCCATCTGAGCCTCTAATTTATCTACTCTAGCCAACGGAACAACAACAACTCCTAATGGTGGTGTGGACCGGGATGAGCAAGGAGCTTTACTAGCAGCCTGGGAAGAGGAGGTCGGGACAATATTGGTGTGATCTGGTATAATGGGGTCACCTCCCTATGCCTGCCTCACCGTGTCTGCGAGATCTGCGCCCAAGAGAGGTACCTCAACCTGGGGCTCTCTGCGTGGTGCTGCTACATTTGCCTCATCTCGAATAAGGCCTATATCCAAAGTCCCTATAGGGTGGATTAACCTGTCACAATGACAGATCGGCACTCCAGAGTCCCTGCACAATTGGAAAATCAAATATGGAAGGGGTAAGTAGTGGAGGTCTTTAATGCCCTCTCGTGAATCTCTGCCAGCAGCATACAGGCAAAGTCAATCTCCACTCCTACTACCAATGCTGTAACCCTGACCACTTTATCCCATATGAGTTGGTTATCAGCTTTTGTCGGCGACACCCTGTTACGCACCAATAACCATTTGTGGTTGACCATTGTAGTCCTCAACACACCATCTGTTGGGCTCACCGGCCATTGGAGTAGGGTCTTCATTCCTTGGTACTGGTACTGACTCTGAGCTAGTGGCCTAATCAGACGAGGCTGTTTGTTCATTCTGGTCGGACCTTGTAGCTGACTTGGCATTGGACCCCGAAGCATGGGCAGACTCGGACCCTGAAACTTGGCTAGATTAAGAGCCAGAAGCATGAGCAGACTCAGAGCTAGACAAAGACCTGGTAGATGAACTGGAAGCAGCCTCAGTCGGTGACCCGATCAGTGTGTACTCCTCATCAGACTGGGAGACAGTGACTACATCGGGAATCACCTTCTAGGAGGTGCCTCTGGTGGCTCGGCCTGCAGTGGGAGAAGTCTTTGTGTTGGGAGGAACGTATTCTGGATCTTTTTCTGTGTCCATGTCCTTATCGATTAACATGAAGCTAGGAGCAACAGATTTTGACTTGCTCTATTTTGAGTAGGTGACTATCTTCTTGGGTGCCATCGTACCTGTGGAAGTGACATTAGTGCCAAAAACTAGAAACACACTTGAACAAATTTTAGAACTAAAAACTAACACTAACAAAGAGCCAAAGAAAATTCAGTTGAGGGCTACAATGTTCATCCACGGAGGGGACCTACGGTCCGTGGAACAGAGGACCAACAATATTGGTCACAGATGGAAACCACGGATGTGCAGAACGGTCTGTAGATCAATCTACGGACCATAGTCCACCTCCGTGGTTTCACAGTTTGCAAAAATTTTAAGTGCATCCAACCACAGACTTGATCTACAGTCCGTAGACGGGGTCTCGTGGATGGAATCTGTGCCAAGTTTCAGACATGGTTAAATTTCAAGCCCTCCTATTTGACCATTTTCAACAGCATCCTAGTCTAACCATGCATTCCAACATTTAATCATGCTAGTTTGTCATTCTCAGGATTCCGATTGATCATTTTAACAAGTATGGAAGACAAATTGTGGAGCCCTAAGTCGAAACTTACATTTAGACTTATAATCTCATACGACAAGGCAACACAATCACTATCTATCGTTCCAAGGGTATTGTAACTTCCAATTTCAGAATGGAATTTCATCTAACAATTGCCCAAGGTCAAGACCATGTCCTTGACTTTCTATAATATATCAATGAATCGAATTTCAAAGTGAGGAGAAAGTCTATTACCTTACAAGCAACGAGGAGTGGGGTGATTGCGTGATGACACTAAGCTTTTCGAGACCACACTAAGCGCCTAGTTTCCCCGAACCCGTACACCGGACCTTGTGGGGATTTTTTTTGGAGAGGAAAAGGAATTTAGGAGTTTGGGGAAAAGGAAGGGAAGATTAATTGGGGAGTGATGGAGAGATTATTGAGTGATTTAAGGAGTTTGGGAAGTTATGAAACGGTTTGGGAGTAAATGGAGGGAAGTGGAATGATTTAAAATTAGGGGATTTTAAATAGGAGGTGTCCGGGTCGGGTCAGGTAGCTTTAGGGTTTTGGACCCATGAGACCCCGTCTATGGTCTGTGGGTCAATCTACGGTCCGTAGATTAGGACCGTAGATCACTCTTGCACTTGGGAAAGTTTAGGGACTTACCTGGGATCTACAGACACCCTCCACGGTCCGTGGATGGATCGACGGACCATCGATGGGGTCCGTAGACCTCTACACCAGACCATTTTCTATAGAATTTTGATAGCGTACCTGCACATGTAGCAACCATTAGGCTATTCTTTTTACATTTTCTGGACACTTTTTAGACACGGACCCTATGCTAATTCTAGCCAACACACAAAAACTAAACAGAAAAACTGCTAGACCGGACCCTATGCTAATTCTAGCCAACACTAAAAAAAACTAAAAACACTTATCTAAATTAATACAGAGAATCAACGAAACAAAGAATACTACTAGATGGGAAACAAAACCCTATCGTTGGCTAGATTGTATATCTTGGGTTGCCTCCCAAGCAGCGCTTGATTTAACGTCGTGGTACGATGCATGCCTCTCGATTACTCAAACTTCATCAAGATGATAGGCCTCCACAACCTCTTGCACACTTTCTGCGTTTCCCAAATAGATCTTGATCCTTTGCCCGTTAACCATTTACCTTGTCCCGTCACTGCTCTCAAGCTCAACTGCTACATGGAGGAGCACTTGTGTAAGCAAAAATGGCCCGGTCCATTTGGATTTGAGTTTTCCCAAAAAAAAGTGCAACCTAGAGTTGAATAGAAGCACAAGATCACCCACAACAAATTCTAGTTTTCAATTCTTTGATCATGATACCTCTTCATCTTCTCTTTGTACAAGGTTGAACTTTCATAAGATTTTAGGCGAAACTCATCAAGCATATTCAAGTCGTTCACTCTTTGATTAGATGCGGTGCCCCTATCCAAATTTAGCTTCTTCATTGCCCACAAAGCCTTATGCTCTAGCTCTACCGGTATGTCGCAAGACTTCCCATTTACAAGTTGGTAAGGAGACATACATATGGGAGTCTTGTACGCAGTGCGATAGGCCCACAGAGCATCATCAAGCTTCCTTGACCAATCCGTTATATTAGCATTAACAGTCTTTGCCAAAATCTATTTGATATCTCTGTTGGACACTTCAACTTGTCCACTAGTCTGCGGATGGTAAGGAGTGGCTACATTGTGGCGCACACCATATTTCTCAAGTAGCGCCTTGAACAACTTATTACAAAACTGGGAATCTCCATCGCTGATAATCGCAATTGGTGTACCAAATTTGTAGAAGATATTCTTTTTCAAGAATGCAGTGACACTTTTACCTTCATTGTTGGAG
>NW_006239274.1:169814-188888 GCF_000226075.1 Solanum tuberosum | reverse complement strand
TTCATCCCATATGAACTCACAAATGGACCCATAAAATCAATGCCCCATACATCAAGCAACTCTATCACCAATATAGGATGCATAGGTAGCTCTTGCCTCTTCGAAATCCCTCCTTCTCTTTGACAACGATCACAAGATTTGACGAAATCATGAGCATCTTGGTTGATAGTAGGCCAGTAGTACCCACACTGCAAAATCTTATGTGTAGTTTGAATACCACTGTGGTGCCCACCAATAGGCGATGAATGGCATGCTTCAAGTACACTCAACATCTCGATCTCGGGCACACAGCGATGAATAATTCCATCAGCACAACTACGATACAAGTAAGGCTCATACCAAAAGAATTTCTTCACATTATACATAAACTCTTTCCTTTGGTGAAAAGACAAATCCGGGGGCACTATATCACTTGCCAAATAATTAGCAAAATCTGCGAACCAAGAAATCAGATCATGCGAAGCAGCCAATACTTGCTCGTCTAGAAAAACATCATTAATTTCAGCCCCATCACCAAGCTTTAGCATAGCCTCTTCCTCCAATCTGGACAAGTGATCAGCAACTTGATTTTCAGTCACCTTTCTATCTGATACCACAAAATCAAACTTGGAGCAATAATACCCATCTAATCAACCTCGGCTTTGCATCCTTCTTTGCCATCAAATATCTCAATGCAAAGTGGTCAGTGTGTACTGTGACATTGGTACCAAGCAAGTAAGACCAAAATTTCTCAAATGCGAAAACCACTGCAGGAAGCTCTTGTTCAGTCACAATATAATTCTTCTGGGCCACGTTTAGAGCCTTGCTAGCATAGTAAATAGGTTGGAGAATTTTTTTTTCGCCTCTGTCCCAATACCACACCAAGCGCCACGCCATTTGCATCACACATTACCTCAAACGGTTGTCCCCAATCCAGTGAAATAATGATAGAGGAAGTAACTAACTTCTCCTTCAACTCTCCAAATGCTCTAAGACAAGGATCATCAGAATAGAACTTACACTCCTTCTCGAGAAGTTTGCACAAAGGATGTGCAATTTTTGAGATATCTTTGATGAATCTCTTATAAAAACCTACCTGCCCAAGAAAACTCCTCACACCTTTTACACAGATAGGTAGGGGAAGTTTTTCTATTACTTCAACTTTCGCTTTATGTACCTCAATGCCCTTTTCAGAAATTTTATGATCTAGAACTATCACTTCTTTCACCATAAAGTGGCACTTCTCCCAATTCAGCACCAGATTGTAATCTTCACACCTTTTAAGTACCTTAGTCAAATGATTCAGACATCAATCAAAATAGTCACCTACCCCAGAGAAGTTTCCTCCACCATATCAGAGAATATCGACATCATACAACGCTGGAAGGTCACTGGAGCATTGCACAACCCAAAGGGAATCCATTTGAAGGAGAAAGTCCCATAAGGGCAAGTGACGGTGGTCTTCTCTTGGTCCTTCGGAGATATAGAAATCTGATTGTAGCTCGAATAACCATCAAGAAAACAATACCAATCCTTACCAGAAAGCCTATCTAACATCTGATCCATGAATGTCATAGGGAAATGGTCCTTTTCTATCCACGCATTTAGCTTCCGGTTGTCCATGCATACTTTCCATCCAGTCACGGACTGCATAGGAACAAGCTCGTTTCTCTCATTGGGCACCACAGTAATCCCACCTTTCTTGGGCACACAATGAACAGGGCAAACCCAACTACTATCTGCAATGGGATAGATAACTCCATCATCTAACCATTTCATGATCTCCTTTTTAACTACCCCTTGCATAGATGTATTTAATCTTCTTTGATGCTAAATACTAGGTTTGTGATCTGGTATGAGTTGGATTTTATGGGAACAAATACCAAGAGGAATCCCAATAATATCCACAATAGTCCACCCAATAGCTCGCTTGAACCTCTTTAACAAAGTCACAAAGCACTCTACTTGTCTTGCATTTAGATCTGCCGAAATGATGACCGACAAAGTGTTATCTCTGCCCAAGAATACATACCTCAAATGTGCCAATTTCGGTGCCTCCACAATAGATGGTCTTGCTGGTGGAGACTCATGATTCTTCATGTCTAATTCATACTTCTTTTGTATTGACCAATATTGACACCTATGTAGTGCAGCTACCAACTCATCGTACTTTTCAATACCATCACTATCGAAATTCATCATAACTGCTGCTAGTGCCTCAACACCGAGTCACTCTTCAATTTGCACTTCTACTCCACTCTCAACTCTGTAAGTTATAGCTGATACCGTTTGGAGCTCACCACTCCGCTTCATGGACCTACAAATATCGAAAGTTATTTTTTCATTGTTCAATCTGAACTTCATCTGTCCCTTCTCCATCTCAACCAATGCACGACCTATGGCAAGGAATGGTCTACCAAGGATGATGGGAACATTAAAATCAACCTCACAGTCAAGAATCACAAAATTCGCTGGAAAGATGAATTACTCCACTTTTACTAGCACATCATGGAGTACACCGATGGGCCTTTTAACGGTATGATCGGCCATAAGTAGCCACATCGCAGTAGGCTTTGGGTCCCCTAGACCCAACTTCTTATAAATAGATAATGGCATGAGGTTGATGCTAGCACCAAGATCACAAAATGCTTTAGCAAAGTGTAACAACCCTATGGTACATGGAATCGTGAAAGCACCAGGGTCTTCCTTCTTCTGCACAAGAGATATTTTAGCAATAGCGCTACAATGCAGCAATCTATCATCATCTTCAAAACTCACAGACCTTTTGTTTGTCACCATATCTTTCATGAACTTCGCATACCCAGACATTTGCTCCAAAGCCTTTATCAAAGGAACATTGATGGAAAACTACTTCAACATAGTAATAAACTGCGATATTTACCATCTTCAGTCTTCTTCACTATTCTCTGTGGAAAAGGTGGTGGAGGTCTTGGTATGGGGACCACTTTCTGAGATATCTCTGTTTTTTTCCCTGTCGCATTCTCAGACTCTTCTCTAACCTCTACCACATCATCTTCTTTTCTAATCTAAACATCCACCACAGACGACATAGATGGATCTATGGTTTGCTTACCCCCTATAGTAGTAACGTCCATGCAATGACCATCATTCTTAGAATTCTGGATTGTGTTACTAGGAAAAGTGTCAGGTTAACGTGGGTTCACTGTAGTAGAAAGCTGAGTCATCTGTTGCTCTAGATGCTTTATTTACACTGCATGGACATCAACCTTTTGACCAATACTAGACAAGTCGTTTCTCATCTCCTTCACATTCTCATCAGTTGCATCAAACCTTCTCATCATCATATGCATCATATCTTCAATATGCGCCATATTGCCTCCAGCTTCTCTAATACCATATTCTCGATTTTGAGGGGGAACATAAGGTCCAACCCGATCGTTTCTGTTGCCATAGTTGTTCCGTTTGTAGTTGTTGTCATAATTGAAGTTCCCATCCCAGACATATTGACCCTCTCAGTTGTAATTGCCATAGTTACGACCTAGGTTTCCTTAACCTTGGCGCCAATTTTCCGTGTTGGATCCTTGAGCGTTTGGTCGAAAACCCCCCATTTGATCATTCATCGCATAAGCATCATCTTCATAGCAATACTCTTCAACTGGTGGCGGTGTTTTAGTCAAGTAATTCACAACATTTACCTTCTCTACACCTCCGCTTACATGATTCAATACCAACTCGGTAACTCGGTCCTCATCTGAGCTATCTCCTCATGAATCTCCTCTGCAGACTGGTTGTTCGTAGCATGAAAGGCAAATGTGTTTCTCCCAGTATCTGACCTCCTAGTGCTCCATGCTTTATTGTTGTCGTAGAGTTCTTCTCCAATTTTTCTGCAATCTGCGCATATGTGCACTCACCATAAAATCCTCCAGCAATAGTATCAAGCACTGTTTTATTGTTGTCATCCTGACCTTGATAGAAATATTCCTTAAGTGACTCATTATCAATATAGTGATTCAAAACACCTCTTACAAATGCAGTGAATCTGTCCCAAGAGCTACTCACAGACTTTCCAGGTAATGCTACAAAATTATTGACCCTATCTTGGTGATTGAGCTTCTTGGACAATGGATAATATCTTGATAAGAACACATTCGTCAGTTGGTCCCATGTATATATGGAGTTATAAGGAATCTTAGTGAACCATACAGCAGCATCGCCTGTCAATCATAGAGGGAACACTCGCAACCCGATGGCATCCATATCCAAGTCTGGTCGACCCACACAGCTCTTGAAAACAGCCCATAGCTTGGCTATGTGAGCATGTAGGTCTTCCGATGGTGAACTCGAGAATAAGCCCCTCATTGTAAGCATCTCCATCAAGCTACTGGTCACTACAAATGTGTGCCCCGGAGGTAAAGAGGGTACGACAAGAGGTCCATCTGAGTTAGCAATGTTTATGTTGCCCCTATAGTTTTCATGCGATCGAGGTCCTGGTGGTCCATGCACCCTCACTGCATCTCCCAATTGATTTTCATCTAGAACATGGTTGTCTCCCCCAACCACCCTCGGGGGTTGCAACTCAACTTCATCACCGAGATTGCCTCCGATAGGATAAACTTGAACTCCTTGATTGTTCATTCTTCACAAAGTTCGGTTCAACTCTGGGTCCTAAAGAGCAAGTGGTTCACCCTGGCTCCGTCTACTTGGCATACACTAGAGTCAGAACCTGAGAGAGACAAAAACAAAAAGTAAATTTAGGAAATATTTGACTAACGTTCAATAATGTAGTTAAAATAAATCTAAAAGCCAAAGTCCCCGGCAGCGGCATCAAAATTTGGTACGCTCAAATTACACCTCCCTAAAGAAGCATAAGCGATCGTTATCAAGTAAAGAACCCAACTTGTAGGTTGGGGTTGATCCCACGAGGAAAATGGTTTAGACTTTACTTTAACCAACAATTATATTCAATTATTCAAATTACTTCCAGAAACAAGTATTTAAAGAGGGGGTTTTTTGTGAAACAAATTGTAAGAATTCAATAAGTAATTAGTAATCAAAAGTTAGTTTTGGTTCTTATCAAGATGAGAGAAATAACTAGGGTATACGTGTTCCCCACAAGCTCATAACGCAGTAATCCTAGTAATAGCAATCCTTTCCTAGTGTACTACCTGCAAAGTGATATGCTAGGTATCTCTAAATCCTTGGTCCGACATCTAGAGAATTTCACCTAGTAATCCTTTCCTAGTGTATTACATGCAAAGTGATAAGTTAGGTATCTCTAAATACTTGGTCCGGCATCTAGAGAATTTCATCCCGTACATTGGTCCGGCTACGTGTGTATAATTTACTAACCCTTACCTCATATTAGGCATCATAATCGATGTTTGGCTCAGTTATTACTTCGCACCAATCGACAGTAGCCTATTAGATAGTATCACACTAAATCTATGTTGATAATTCTTTTCTTGTTGATTACCTCCTTGGTCCAGCAAGTAGCAACAAGGAGAGTTCTAACGCGTGCACTCGTTAAAAAGACTTTTAAACGAAAGAATTATCAATGCATGCAAAACACTATTCAAGAATTGTTTATTTACTATTCATACTTTGTTAATCGCTCATGGTTCCGAAAACCCTAGTTGTGGAGTTTAGTTACCCATAATCATATGAACACAATTCATTGTTTTAGATGAAAGAATTATGAACTTACGTAAGAAGAATAACAAACCCAGAAATTCAACTTGAATTGCAACACCAAAATGAACTTAGGAAATTAAGAATTGCTAAAGTTGCAAGTTAATCTCCCAAGTCAAGAACTAAAAACATAATAATGTCTAACCCCCAAACACGAGGTTTACATGGCCTATTTATAGAAAACAGGTCCTAAATTAAAAGGGAAACAAAATAAAGAAATTTTGTTCAGGCACTTTTCTTCATTCCACGAGACTGACTCACGGACCGTCAACGGATCTACGGTCCGTGAGTCCCTTCCGTCAGCCAGGACTTAGAAAATATTTAAGCTTCCAAAAATTAGCTTCTCTGAAGCGAACGACGGAGTTGCAGTACGGACCGTAGATCGATATATGATTCGGCAATCCCTCTCTATTGCTCCATACTTAGAATTTTTCAAACATCAGGTACCGGAACCCTGGCAGTATGAATCTATAGATTAACAGTACGGTCTTTAGATCCATCAACGGATCGTCAATGGCCACCGTGGTTCCACACATGGTCAGATTTCCTTGATTTGCCTTCCATGCCTTTCCTGCTGATCTACGACCACCATCTACGGAGCGTCAATGGACCTATTGTCCGTAGATCACCTCTGTAGATGCCCTTTTCTGCATTTCTTTCAGCTGTCTCCCTACTTCCACGCTTGAACATCTTTCCTGTAAAATATGATAAAAACACATAAAAACCAATACAAAAAGGCCTTAGACACACACAACTTGTAAGTGAAATTTGTTAGAAATACCGTAAACTCATGGTATATCACTCTGTGGCTTTCCTAGGCCATATTATATCAGATGCAGGCATTGCGGTTGATACACAAAAGATTGAGTCTATAAAAACTTGGCCCAGACCCATGACTCCGACTAAGGTTCATAGTTTCTTAGGGTTAGCTGGGTACTACAGAAGGTTT
This sequence comes from Solanum tuberosum, assembly GCF_000226075.1. Classification (NCBI taxonomy): domain Eukaryota; kingdom Viridiplantae; phylum Streptophyta; class Magnoliopsida; order Solanales; family Solanaceae; genus Solanum; species Solanum tuberosum. Next base: position 182,290 of record NW_006239274.1, on the reverse strand, counting down.
GTAGAGGGGTTTTCTTCACTTCCAGCACCATTAACGAAGCTGACTCAAAAAGCAACTAAGTTCCAGTGGACTCAAGCTTGCGAGCATAGTTTCCAGGAGCTTAAGGACAGGTTGACATCAGCCCCAGTTCTAATATCTCCAGAGGGTTCAGAAGGCTATGCAGTGTACTGTGATTCTTCTGGTTTTAGGTTGGGATGTGTTCTAATGCAACATGGTTAGGTTATCGCGTATGCTTCCAGGCAGTTAAGAAAACATGAAAAGAACTATTCGACCTATGATTTAGAGTTGGCTGCAATTGGGCATGCATTAAAGATATAGAGACACTATTTATACGGCGTTCATGTTGACATCTACACAGATCATAAAAGCCCTCAATATATCTTTAAACAAAAGGAATTAAAACTGCAACATTATCGATGGCTTGACTTACTGAAAGACTACGATCGAATTTCATTCTTTCTCACTATTCAGATTAGTGGAGCTTTCGATCAAGATCTTCTCGCCTCACCCGTTTGGGCTCTCATGGATATTTTATATCATCCAGGAAAGGCGAATTTGGTAACCGATGCCCTCAGTCGAATATCTATGGGTAGTTTATCCTAGTTAGGTGTTGAGAAGCGTGAGCTAGCACGAGATCTTCATCAATTAGCTAGCTTGGGAGTCAGATTGTTAGAGGCAGAAGATAGTGGGGTAACAATTCAGGACGCAGCCGTATCATTGCTAGTTGTAGAATTGAAATCACGGCAACAAGAGGATCCTAGCTTAGAGCAGCTTAGAGCCAAGGCTCAGAATCAACAGACTTTAGCATTTGATATAGCAGGAAACGGAGTACTTAGAAGTAACGGTCGATTATGTGTTACGAATATTGCAGGGCTTCGACATCGACTTATGAAAGAGGCACGTTATTCTCGTTATTCTATTCACCTTAGTTCGACAAAGATGTACCATGATATTAATGATATATATGGGTGGCACGGGATGAAGAAGGACATTGTTGAGTTTGTTACTTAGTGTCCTAACTGCCAACAGGTGAAGGTTAAGCACTAAAAGCCCGCTGGGCTAGTTCAGGAGATAGCCATTCCTTGTGGAAGTGGGAATCAATTAATATGGATTTTATTACAGGGTTACCTCGATCGCGTTGCAAGTCTGACTCTATTTGGGTATTGGTTGATAGACTAACAAAATCAGCCCACTTCTTACCAGTCTGGGCTACTTTTACGGCCGAAGACTATGCAGGGCTCTATATTAGAGAAATTGTTAGGATACACAGTGTCCCACTATCTATTATCTCTGATAGAGGAGCACCATTTTCCGCCAACTTTTGCAAGTCCTTCCAGAAAGGACTGGGGACACAGGTTAATCTTAGTACAGCCTTTCACCCTCAGACAAATGGCCAGGCTGAGGGTACAATTTTGACACTCGAGGATATGTTACAGGAGTGCGCGCTAGACTTCAAGGGAAGTTGGGATGACCACTTGCCTCTTATTGAGTTCGTATACAATAATAGTTATCATTCCAGCATCAGGATGGCACCTTATGAGGCTTTGTATGGGCGAAAATGTAGGTCCCCCATTGGATGGTTCGAGGTAGGTAATTCAGGGTTGATTAGACCCGACTTAGTACAGTAGACAGTGGAGCAGGTTAAGCTCATTTGGGAGAGGTTGCTAACTGCTCAAAGCCAACATAAGTCATACTCAGATGTGCGACGAAGGGACTTAGAATTTTGTGTTGATGACTAGGTATTCTTAAATGTCTCGCCTATGAAGGGTGTTATCAGATTTGGAAAAAAAGGCAAGCTTAGTCCAAGATTTATTGGGCCATATCAGATCCTTCGGAGGGTAGGATGAGTGGCTTATGAGTTAGAATTGCCTTCCGGGCTAGAATCTGTTCATCAATTTTTCCATGTATCGATGCTACGAAAGTGCGTAGGAGACCCTTATCGGGTTGTCCCAATTGAGGATGTTCAGATCACAGAGGATTTGTCCTACGAGGAAACTCCAGTTGCCATATTAGATCGACAAGTCCGTAAATTGAGGACCAAAGAGGTGGCTTCGGTTAAAGTAATTGTGGAGAAACAAGAATCGAGAATAGGTGACTTGGGGAAGCTGAGGATGACATGAGGTCCAAATATCCTCACTTGTTTCATACCCCACGGTGATGGCATATCAGTTTGTATTGGTGCATTGGGGTAAGAAACCTATACAAAAATTATATTATTGCCCCTTATTATGGTTGTCATCGTTGTATTTTTGCTCGCACTGTTATTGCGGAGCTATATTGCTTAGCTATTTTTGTCTACCTGTGAGACGCCAAGGTTAATAATTTATGTGTTTCAGGTTCTGGATAGTCACATTCACAAAGGATACTTTGTCAAAACTTTGGCAACTCCTAAGGCCATAACCGTCTGACTCATAATTTTCATTCGAGGACGATTGTTTCTAAGGGGGGAAGGATGCAACACCCCGACTTTTCTAAACGTCTAAATTAATTCGTACATTGGTGGAAAGACAAAGAGGGTTAGTAATAAATTAAAAATGATGTGGTATGTCATATTTTAAGTGTTAAAAGGGTTGTATCTCAAGTTTTGAAGTAAGGTAAGTCGCAAAATAAAAGTGGGCGAAAGTTCTCGTAAGTTCCTTTTTAAAGATTTCTCTAAAATTTGGGTCAAATGTTTTGGAATTTTTCTCCCAATATATAATGAGTTATGGGTCCCACGACCCATTAAATCGAAGGTCTGCGAGTCTAGTTTCCAACACAACAAACGGTTTGTTCGTACGACTTCAGAATAGAGAGATATTTGCGATTTTACGAGACTGCGCAAGCAGCCACTTGAGGTGGGTCCCCTAAGTCGGTGGAAGCTTATAAGATAGCATCTTCTTCATTTTTCTTCATTCCAAAACTTGAGAAACCTACGAAAATCAGAGCACTAATCCTCAAATCATCCTTGTGTGTTCATGATCTCTTCTTGGCCTTTTATCAAAAATTGCCCTACGTTGCGAGCTCGTTGTTTTGGTATAATTTTCATGGTGCATTGAGCGGTTTAGCTCCGTGGATGTTGTGGCAGCAGTGTTTTTTTTCAGTTGAGTGATGGTATTCAAGTATTTTGGTCATTTAAAGAAAGGTAGGAATCACCTTTTATCAGTTAACGGATACATTAGGTCTTGGATTGTAGTTTACGATAGGAATCTGTATTGATTGTCGAATTGTTGTAGTAATTTTTATCCTTACTTACTGATTGATTTTACCTTTTTTCTTTAGTGGTGTAGTGGTGTGGACAGAGGTGTTTTCAGCATAAATTATAAAGGAAAAGGTATGTTAATGCTACTCCCTTCGTTCGGCATGTGTCCTTAGAGCTTTGGAGTGATATAATAGAGTAGTTAATGTTAATTATGTTGTAGATGTAATTATGAGTGGTTGGCTGATTGAGTGGTTATAAACCCTCATTTTAGGGACTCATAATCTATTCAGAACAACCCTAAGTTAGGAATGACTTGGACATTACTCATATATATTGTTTATAGCTAAATTGCTCGCCTTCAACCTATCCAATTGTTTGTTGTGCCTATGGGGGCTATGTTGTTGTCTAATAGGACTATGTTATTGCCAAAGAGGGTTATGTGTTGCCCACGGGGCTATATTGATGCCAAAGAGTGTTATGTGTTGCCTACGGGGCTATTTTGACACCAAAGAAGGCTATGTATTGCCTACAGGGCTATGTGATGCAAAAGAGGGCTACGTGCAGCCCACAGAGCTATTATGTTGCCTAATAAGGCTATGTGCTGCCTATGGAGCTATATCGTAGCCAAAAAGGGCTATGTGACTTCTTACAAAGACAAGGGACTACCGATAAGGTTATGTAGATTGATTTGGCACCTTCTAGGTTTATGGGGGCCTAAATAGGTGGTATGTTATTTGTACCTACCAGGCTTATGGGGGCTTGGTTAGGTTGATGTTTGAATATTATTGAATTTTATTAGATTCAGTAGTGGGTTGGCATGCTTATCTAAATTTGATTTCCTTACCTGATTGCTTTTGGTATATTATGATACTTGGTCATTTAGTCTACAGCCTTTCATACTCTGTACATTATTTTGTACTGACGCCCCATTGCCTGGGGGCGCTGCATTCATGCATGCAGGTCTTGACAGACGATCGAGTAGACCTTCTTAGTAGCAAGATTGACTTCTATTCGGTGGGCTAGCCCCTTTCCTCCGAAGCTGCCAGAGTTTGGAGGTTTGTTAGCTTTTGTTGTGTATATTTTTATGGGTAGGCTGGGGCCCTATCCCGCCAATCTTTACTACTCTTTGAGGCTTGCAGATTAGTGTGTGGGGTGTAGAGCTAGGTTATGGCCATGCTGGCCTAGTTTTGTTGGTTTGCTGAAGCTTGTGAGCTGTTTGATGTGTTGTCTTGATATATACTTACTTCCAATTTTTGTATAGATATCATGGTGGCCTCGATAGCCCAGTCAGGACTTTTGTGCTAGTTGGCTATTTCTTTATATGAACTCTTGAGAGTAGTTGTTTCTTTTATATATATGTTGGCAGGGGTCTTATTGGTCGAGGTTTTAGTTTTAAGCTGGGATATACTAGTTTGTTTTCTTGATTGAGTGTGTCTGCCATGCGCTAGTAGCAAATGGTTCAGCAGGGTCGGCTTGGGCCTTAGTTTTGGCATTAGGAGTCAGTTGTGCCCCTTGAGTTTGGGATGTGACAAGGAATTACTTACCTCAAGTTTGAATAGGAGTACAGGGAAAAAGATGAGGATAACGGGACTTCATGTCAGCCTCGGCCTCCGATGTAGCACCCTTAACTAAGTGATTCCTCCATAGAACCTTAACGGAGGCTACTTCCTTATTTCTCAAACTCTTCACTTGCCGGTCCAAAATCTCAACCGGGACTTCTTCATAAGAACGGTTCTCATCAACTCCTAAACCCTCTAAAGGAAGGATGGACACCGGATCACCAATGCACTTCTTAAGCATGGAAACATGAAATACCGGGTGGACCGGAGCCAACGCACTTGGCAAGTCCAATTCATATGCAACTTTCCCAACATTTTTCAAGATTTGGTTTGGGCCCACATAACGGGGACTAAGCTTCCCCTTTTTTGCAAACCTCATCACACCTTTCATAGGTGAGATTTTTAAGTAGACCCAATCACCAATATCAAATTCAAGATCCCTCCTTCTAACATCGACATAAGATTTTTGCCGACTTTGAGCCGTTTTCAACCTTTCTCTAACAAGTCGAACTTTTTCAATGGCATCATAGACTAGTTCAGTACCAAATAGAGCAAAGTCACCTACTTCAAACCAACCAACCGGAGATCTACACCTCCTACCATATAGTGCTTCAAATGGAGCCATGGCAATACTAGAGTGGTAACTATTATTGTAGGCAAACTCATTCAATGGGAGATGGTCATCACAATTACCCTTGAGATCAATCACACACGCCCTCAACATGTCCTGTAAGGTTTGAATGGTGCGTTCGGCTTGACCATCCGTTTGAGGGTGGAAAGCGGTACTAAGTTTAACATTGGTACGAAGCCCTTGTTGTAATGCATTCCAATAATGTGAAGTAAATTGAGTACCTCAGTCTAATATGGTAGACAAAGGAACCCCATGCAACTTCACTACCTCCTTGATATACAACTTGGCATAGTCTTCCACCGAAAAAGTTACCTTGACGGGAATGAAATGGGCTGATTTCGTTATCCTATCAATGATGACTCAAATAGAAACATGTTGCCTTCGAGTACGAGGCAAACCCACAATAAAGTACATATTCACTTCCTCCCACTTCTAAGTGGGAATATTTATATCTTGGAACAAACCTCCCGGCTTTAGGTGTTCGGCTTTGACTTGTTGACAATTTGGACATTTTGCTACAAAACCCGCTATATTCTTTTTCATTCCATTCCACCAATAGACTTCCCGTAGATCACAGTACATCTTGGTGGCTCCCGAATGAATAGAATATCGCGAACCATGAGCTTCTTCCAAAATTTTGTCTCTAAAGCATCAACATTCATCTACCTTAGTACCTAAGAACCCCATCTCCCCCTTTGGAGAAAACATCTACGGACTTGTTGAGAACCGATTCTTTCAACTCCATCAATATAGGGTCAAGGTGTTGCTTAGACTTCACATCAACCACAGAGGATCATTCGGAACTATGATGAACCGTGATTCCACCCTTGGTGGAATCCACTAGTTTGACACCTAACCGAGCCAATCTATGCACATCATGAACCAATTCCTTCTTCTCATCTTCTACATGAGCCATACTACCCATGGACAATCTACTTAAGGCATCCGCAACCACATTAGCTTTGCCAAGGTGGTATAGGACACTCATGTCAGAATCTTTCAAAAGTTCTAACCATCTTCTTTGTCGGAGATTCAAGTCTTTTTGGCTAAACACATATTGGAGACTCTTGTGGTCGGTGAATACATCTACATGGACCCCATATAGGTAGTGCCTCCAAATTTTCACAGCAAACACCACCGCCGCTAGTTCGAGATCATGAGTTGGATAATTCTTTTCACCTTACCATGTTTTATGAGAAAATATCCCAAACCCACTCGAGATGCATCACAATATACTACAAACCCATCGGTACCCTCCGACAAGGTCAACACTGGAGCGAATATGTGTCCGTCCTTCAATTCTTGGAAGCTCTTCTCACTCTGACCACTCAAATTTGGACTTCTTTTGGGTCAAGGCCATTAATGGGGAAGTGATAGAGGAGAAACCCTCAACAAACCTCCTATAGTAACAAGCCAAACACAAAAAGCTTCGAATGTTGGTGGGAATTAGGGGCTAGGCCAACTCATGACCGCGTCCGTCTTCTTAGGATCAACTTCTATACCCATGCTTGAAACAATATGACCAAGGTAAGCAACCGACCTTAGCCAAAACTCACATTTGCTAAACCTAGCATACAATTGTTGGTCTTTAAGGACTTGCAATACTATTCTCAAATGCTTCATGTGATCACCCTTACTCTTAGAGTAGATCAAAATATCGTCAATAAAAATGATCACAAGAAAATCAAGATATTGCCTAAACACCTTATTCATAAGGTCCATGAAGGCCGCGAGGGCCTTGGTCAAACCAAAAGACATTACTAGGAATTCATAGTGACCATATCTTGTCCAAAAGGCCATTTTTGGAACTTCAACCGCTCTTACCCTTAGTTGATGGTAGCCCGACCTTAGGTCAATCTTCGAAAAGTAACTCGCCTCTTAGAGTTTGTCACAAAAACCATCAATCCTAGGGAGATGGTATTTATTCTTTATAGTGACATTGTTCAATTGTTGGTAGTCTATACACATCTTAAGGGACCTATATTTCTTTTTCACAAACAATACTAGTGCACCCCATGGAGATATGCTTGGTTGAATAATACCCTTATCTAGCAAATCTTTGAGTTGTGCCTTCAATTATTTCAATTCGGACAGTGCCATCCTCTAAGGGGCAATGGATATGGGCTGAGTATTCGGTAAAAGATCAATGCCTAAGTCTATTTCCCGTTCGGGAGGAATACTGGGCAACTCATCAGGGAAGACTTTGGGGTACTCTCTCACTATAGGGACCGACTCCAAAGGAGGAGTCTCAGACTCAACGTCCATAACCATAACAATGTGATACAAACACCCCTTTGAGATCATTTTTCAAGCTTTTAGACATGAAATGAAACAACCTCTAGGTGTAGAGTTTCCCCCTTTTCATTCTAACGTAGGCTCATTAGGAAATGAAAACTTAACCCCCCGGGTTCTATAATCAATGTTCGCAAAACAAGCATTCAACCAATCCATCCCCAATATAACATCAAAGTCCAACATATCTAATTCTACTAAATCAACCAATGCGACTTTATGAGACAATGAGATGGGACAACTCCTATAGACTCATTTAGCTATAATCGAGTCACCCACCGGGGTAGACACCAAAAAGAGGTCTTCTAAGACATTGGGGAGTACATCAAATTTCATAGCCACAAAAGGAGTAACAAAAGACAAGGTGGCCCCGGGGTCTAATAATGCGTAAACATCAATGGAAAGTACTTGAAACATACCGGTAACAATGTCTGGATATCCCTCTTGATCACTTCAGGACTGGAGACGTAGAAGCGATTCTTCTTGGGAGCATCGGAATTTTAGCAACTTGGAGGGACTTCCTTACCCTCTCTTCCTTGAACCTTTAGCATGGGACAATCTCTCACCATATGACCACTCTTTCCACAATCAAAGCAACCATCCATTCCAATAAGACACTTGCCCTCATGTCTCTTGCCACACTTGGCAGGCCTTGTCATGGAAGATCCACCACCATTGCCTTCTTGAGGCTTAGGGTTAGGCACTTTATCTCTCTTGACTCTTGGAGGGTTAGAGGAGCCTTGGTTGGAAAAGCTTATCTTGAACCTTGGTTGCCCTTGACCCTCGGAATTGCCCTTTGAAGAGTTTCTATCATCGGTCCTATGCCTCTTCACATCTCTATTCCTTTCTTGGAGTTTTTCATCCTCCATTTTCTTAGCATACACCATAAGACGGGATATATCCATTTTGTCATGAACCATAGCCGAACTGCATTATTTCCTCTCCAAGCTAGACACACCCGTTACATACCTACTCATCTCATCTCTTGGATCCGCCACCATGGATGGAGCATACTTGGACGATTCGGTAAACTTAAGAGAGTATTCATCAACACCCATACTTTCTTGGCGAAGGTTGATGAATTCCTCCACCTTGGCTTCCCTCTTTTCATGGGGAAAGTACATATCAAGGAACGCCTTTTTGAATACATCCCAACCTATGGGACCCGCTCCTTTGATATACCGTGAGTTTACGGTATTTATAATACATTTCACTTACAAGTTGTGTGTGTCTAGGGCCTTTTTATATTGGTTTTTATGTGTTTTTATCATGTTTTGCAGGAAAGATGTTCAGGCGCGGAAGTATAGAGACAGCTGAAAGAAATGCAGAAACAGGGCATTAAGGGAGGTGATCTACGGACCGTAGGTCCATTAACGGTTCGTAGGTGATGACAAGATCAGCAGGCATGGTATTGAAGACAAATTAGGGAAATCTGACTAAGTGTGGAACCACGGTTTTCATTGACGATCTGTAGATTGATGTACGGACCGTACTGTTGATCCGTAGAGTGATACTGCGAGGGTTGCAGTACCTGATTTTTGAAGAGTCCAAGTATGAAGCTATAGAGGGGATTGACGGACCGTAGATTGATCTACGGTCCGTACTGCTGGTCCGTTGTTTGCTTCAGAGAAGCTGATTTTTAGAAGCTGAAGTATTTTCTAAGTCCTGACTGACGAAAGGGACTTACGGACCTTAGATCCATCGACGGTCCGTAAGTCGGTCTCGTGGATTGAAGACGCCTACCTGAACAAAACTTTCCTTAATTTGTTTCCCTTTTAATTTAGGATTTATTTTCTATTAATAAGGCATGTAAACCTTCTTTTTGGAGGTTAGATATTATTATTCTAGTTTTACTTTATGACTTGGGGAGATCAATTGGAAAACCTAACAGTTATTGATTTCCTAAGTTTGTTTTGAAGATTTTTGGCTTCGCAATTCAAGTTGAAATTCTGGGTTTATTATTCTTTTTACGTAAGTTCATGATTTCTTCATCTAATATTATGAATTGTGTTCTTGCTATTATGGGTAACTAAACTTTACAACTAGGGTTGTGGTATACATGATCGATTAACAAAGTATGAATAGTAAATAAGTAATTCTTGAATAGTGTTTTGAATGCATTGATAATTCTTTCATTTAAAAGTCTTTCTAACAAGTGCACGCGTTAGAACTCGCCTTGTTGCTACTTGCCGGATCAAGGAGGTAATCAACAAGAAAAGAATTATCAACATAGATTTAGTGTGATACTATCTAATAGGCTAGTGTCGATTGGTGCGAAGTAATAACTAAGTCAAACATCGATTATGATGTCTAATATGAGGTACAGGTAAGGGTTGGTAAATTATACACACGTAGCCGGATCAAGGTGCGGGGTGAAATTCTTTAGAAGCCGGATCAAGGATTTAGAGATACCTAACTTATCACTTTGCATTTAATACACTAGGAAAGAATTGCGGTTGCTAGAATTACAGCGTTATGAGCTTGTGGTGAACACGTATACCCTAGTTAATTTTCTCATCTTGCTAAAAACCGAAATTAACTTTTGCTTATTGATTACTTACTGAACTCTTACAATTTGTTTCACAAATCCCCCCCTTTTTTATTTCTTGTTTCTGGAAGTACTTTGGCTAATTGAATATAATTGTTGGTTAAAGTAAAGTCTAAACCATTTTCCTCGTGCGATTGACCCCAACCTACAAGTTGGGTTCTTTACTAGATAACGATCGCTTATACTTCTTTAGGGAGGTGTAATTTGAGCGTATCAAACTTTGGCGCCGCTGCCGAGGAAATTGGCTTCTATATTTATTTTTAACTACACTATTGAACGTTAGTCAAATATTTCCTAATTTTACCTTTTTCTTTTTGCTTTTGTCTCGCTCAGATTTTGACTTTAGTGTATGCTAAGTACACAGAGCCAAGGCGAACCACTTACTCCGTACGATCCAGAGTTGAACAGAACTTTGAGAAAAATGAATAATCAAGGACTTCCAGTTAATCCTAACGGAGTAAATCTTGGTGATGCAGTTGAGTTACAACAGCCAAGAGTAGTTGGTGAGGAAAATCGAGGTCTAGCTGAAAATCAATTGGAGATGCAGTGAGGGTGCATGGTCCACCAGGCCCACGACAACATGGCAACTATCGGGGCAACATCGATATAGCAGATTCTGATGGACCTATTGTCCTACCTCCGCTACCCCAGGGCACACATTTGTGGTGACTAGTTGCTTGATGCAGATGCTTACAGCAAGGGGCTTATTCTCAGGATCAGCATCGGAGGATCCACATGCTCACTTAGCCAAGCTAAGGGTGGTTTGCAAAAGTTGTGTAGGTAGACTAGATTTGTATATGGATATAATTGGATTACAATTATTCCCTCTGCCACTTATAGGCGATGCTGCAGTATGGTTCACTGAGCTTCCGTATAAGTCAATATTCACATGGTACCAACTGGCTGAGGTGTTCAAAGCAAAGTACTATCCAGTCTCCAAGAAGCTCAATCACAAAGATAGGGTCAACAATTTTGTGGCATTACCTAGAGTGTCTGTGAGTAGCTCGTGGGACAGATTCACTGCCTTTGTTAGAAGTGTCCCAAATCACCGGATTGATGATGAGTCACTAAAGGAATATTTCTATCGAGGACAGGATGATAACAATAAAGCAGTACTTGACACTATTGCCAGAGGTTCATATGGTGATTGTACATATGCACAGATTGCTGAAAAAATTGGAGAGGATCTCTCGCAACAATAAAGCATGGAGCACTAGGAGGACAGATACTGCGAGAAACACATTTGCCGTTCATAATACCACTGTCAATTCTGCAGATGACATTCGTGAGGAGATGACCCAGATGAGGACAGAGTTGGGGTTGGTACTGAAGCATGTGAGCGGAGGATCAGAAAAGGTAAATGCTGTGAATTACTTAACTAGAACTCCACCACCAGTTGAAGAGTGATACTATGAAGAGGATGCTTATGCTGTGAATGATCAGACAGGGGGTTTCCGACAAAATGCCCAAGGATCCAACACGGAAAATTAGCACCAGGGTCAAGGAAACCAAAGTCGAAACTATGGAAATTACAACCGAGAGGGTCGCTATGTCCGGGATGGGAACTTCAATCGCGACAACAACTTCAACAAGAACAACTATGGCAAAAGAAATGATCGGGTTGGACCTTATGTTCCTTCTCAAAATCGGGAATCTGGTGCTAGGAAAACTGGAGGCAATATGGCTCGCATTGAAGATATGATGCAGAAGATGATGAGAAGGTTTGATGCAACTGATGAGAATGTGAAGGATATGAGAAGCGACTTGTCTGGTATTGGACAAAACGTTAATGACCATGCAGTGTCAATAAAGCACCTAGAGCAGCAGATGACACAATTGTCTACTACGGTGAACCAATGTCAACCTGGCACTCTTCCTAGCAACACCATTCAGAATACAAAAAATGACGGTCATTGTATGGCAGTTACTACTCAAGGGGGTAAGCAAACCATAGATCCACCTAGGCCGTCTGAGGTGGAAGTTGAGATTAGAAAAGAAGATGATGTGATAGAGGTTAGAGAAGAGTCTGAGAATGCAACAGAGAAAAAAGTGGAGATACCTCAGAAAGTGGTCCCCATACCTAGACCTCCACCACCTTTTCCACAGAGGTTAGTGAAGAAGACTGAAGATGGTAAATATCGCAGGTTTATTACTATGTTGAAGCAACTTTCCATCAACGTTCCATTGATAGAAGCCTTGGAGCAAATGCCTGGGTATGCGAAGTTTATGAAACATATGGTGACAAAGAAAAGGTCTGTAAATTTTGAA
>NW_006239274.1:167772-167922 GCF_000226075.1 Solanum tuberosum | reverse complement strand
TGGAGTGGCACTTGGTGTAGTATTGGGTCAAAGGCGAGAAAAAATTCTTCACCCTATTTACTATGCTAGCAAAGCTTTAAATGTGGCCTAGAAGAATTATACTGTGAGAGAACAAGAACTTCTTGCGGTGGTTTTTGCATTAGAGAAAAT
>NW_006239274.1:159104-167184 GCF_000226075.1 Solanum tuberosum | reverse complement strand
TATAGGAGATTCATAAAAGACTTTTCAAAAATTGCACACCTATAGTGCAAACTGCTCGAAAAGGAGTAAAAGTTTGATTTTGATGATGCTTGTCTGAGAGCATTTGGAGATTTGAAGGAGAAGTTGGTTACGGCACCTATCATTATTTCACCGGATTGGGGACAACCGTTTGAGGTAATGTGCGATGCGAGCGGATTGACGCTTGGTGTAGTATTGGGACAACGGCGAGAGAAAATCCTTCATTCTATTTACTATGCTAGCAAAGCTCTAAATGTGGCCCAGAAGAATTATACTGTAACCGAACAAGAACTTCTTGCGGTGGTTTTTGCATTCGAAAAATTTCGTTCCTACTTGCTTGGTACTAAGGTCATTGTGCATACTGACCATTCTGCATTGAGGTATTTGATGGCGAAAAAGGATGCAAAACCAAGATTGATTAGGTGGGTATTGTTGCTGCAAGAGTTTGATTTTGTGGTAAAAGATAGAAAGGGGACCGAAAATCAAGTTGTCGATCACTTGTCTAGATTAGAGGAAGAGTTTATGCTAAAGCTTGGAGATAGGGCTGAAATTAATGATGCTTTTCCAGATGAACAGGTATTGGCTGCTTCTAATGATTTGATTCCTTGGTTTGCAGAGTTTGCTAATTATTTGGCAAGCGATATTGTGCCCCCAGATCTGTCTTTCCACCAAAGGAAAAAGGTTTATGCATGATGTGAAGAAATTCTTTTGGGATGAACCTTATTTGTATCGTAGTTGTGCTGATGGGATTATTCGTCGCTGTGTGCCTGAGATTGAGATGTTGAGTAAACTTGAAGCATGTCATTCATCGCCCGTTGGTGAGCATCATAGTGGTATTCGGACTGCACATAAGATTTTGCAGTGTGGATACTATTGTTCTACCATACACCAAGATGCTCATGATTTCGCCAAGTCTTGTGATCGTTGCCAAAGAGAAGGAGGGATTTCAAAGAGGCAAGAGCTCCCTATGAACGCGATACTGGTGATAGTATTGTTTGATGTATGGGGCACTGATTTTATGGGGCCATTTGTGAGTTTATATGGGATGAAGTATATTCTTGTTGCGGTTGATTATGTATCAAAGTGGGTGGAAGCAATAGCGCTATCCAACAATGAAGGTAAAAGTGTCACCGCATTCTCGAGAAAGAATATCTTCTCCAGATTTGGTACACCGAGGGCTATTACTAATGATGGAGGGTCTCACTTTTGCTATAAGTTGTTCAAGGCACTACTTGAGAAATATGGTGTCCGCCACAATGAGGCTACTCCTTACCATCCACAGACTAGTGGGCAAGTTGAAGATGAGTTTTGCCTAAAAGCTTATGAAAGTTCAGCCTTGTACAAAGAAAAGATAAAGAGGTATCATGATCATAGAATTGAAAAGCGAGAATTTGTGGTTGGAGATCTTGTGCTTCTATTCAACTCTAGGTTGCACCTATTTCCAGGCAAACTCAAGTCCAAGTGGACCGGGCCATTTTTGCTCACAAAAGTGCTCCCTCATGGAGTGGTTGATCTTGAAAAAAAGGATGGAACAAGGTTCATGGTAAACGGGCAAAGGATCAAGACCTATCTGGGAAATGCTGAAACTATGCAAGAAGTGATTGAGGACTACAATCTTGATGAAGTTTGAGTAACCAAGAGGCCTGCGTCGTGCCGCAACGTTAAATCAAGCGCTCCTTGGGAGGCAACCCAAGATGTACAATCTAGCCAACAATAGGGTATAGTTTTTTTTTTCTTTAGTGGTTTTCTTTGTTTGATTTCCTCCCTATACTAAATTTGATAGTTGTTTTAGTTTTGTACTACTGTTAGCTAGAATTAGAATAGGGTCCGTGTCTAAAAAGTGTCCAGAAAATGTAAAAAGAATAGCCTATTGGTTGCTACATGTGCAGGTACACAACGAAAAATCTACAGAAAATGGTGTGGTGCAGAGGTCTACGGAACCCATCGTCGGTCCGTCGTTTAACTCACGGACAGTGGATGGTGTCCGTAGATCCCAGGTAAGCTTCTAAATTTTTCTAAGTTAAAGAGTGATCAACGGTCCTGATCTACGGACCGTAGATGGGGTCTCGTGAGTCCAAACCCTCAGGCTGTATGACCCGACCCGGACCCCCTATTTAAAACCCCCATTTGTTTTAAACCATTCCTCTTCCCTCCATTACTCCCAAAACCATTTCAACCACCCTATAACCCCCCTAAATCACTCCATATCTCCCCCATAATATCATCCCTTCCATAATTCCCCAACTTCCCTTCCATTTCAAATACAACTCATCCCATAGTCCACAAAAGGGGTCCGATGTTTGGTTATTAACAAAGAGGTGACTCCTTGGTCTTACTAAGCTTTGTGTCGCACGCAATCACCCCACTCCTCGTTGCTTGTAAGGTAATAGACTTTCCCCTCACTTTGAATTTCGATTCATAGATTGAATATAGAAAGTCGGGAGTTGGGTCTTGGCCTTGGGTAATTGTTAGATGAAATTGCATGATAAACTTGATGACCTTGGGTATTTATTAGATGAAATTGCATGTTAAACTTGACTAGTACAATGCCCTTGGAACGATAGATAGTGATTGTGTAGCATTATTGTATGTGATCGTAATAACTATATGTTGGTTTCGACTTAGGGTTCCACAACTAGTCCAAATTGTTTGGTAAAATAATCAGTCCTAATCTTAAGAATGAAGAACTAGCATAATTTAATGTTGTAAATGCATGATGAGATTGTGTTAATGTTGACAACCAAGGCCAAAAATTCATAATACCAGGCACAGATGGCATCCACGATACCCCGTCTACGGAACGTAGATCCGACTACGGACCGTAGATGGGGTTCGTAAATGGATTCACATGAAAAATTTCACCAAGTGTGAAACCACGGATGTGGACTACGGTCTGTAGGTCCATCCACAGACCGTTCTGCACTTTCGTGGTTTCCATCTGCGACCTATATGAAAGGCCCCCTGATCCACAGACCGTAGATCAGTCTACGGACCGTAGGTCTCCTCCGTGGATGACCACTGTAGCATTTTCTCTGAATTTTTTCTGTGGACTTAGTTGAGGGTCGTTACCAATTCTAAAGTTTTTTTTGTTGCGTATGGTTAGTTGCGGCACTAATATCTTTCCCGCAAGTACGATGCCACCCAAGAAGCTGGTCACCTACTCAAAACGGGGCAAGTCCAAATCTGTTGCCCCTAGTTTTTGGTTAATCGATGAGGACACAAACATCGAAATAGATCCAACCTATATATATTCCTCTCAACCCTAGCACTTCTCGCACTGCACCTCGAGGCACCCCAGAAGGTGCTTCTCGACGTAGTCACTGTCTCCAGTCTGATGAGAAGCACACACTGATCGGATCACCAACTGGGGCTGCTTCCAGTTCAGAGGGGTCTATGTCCGGATTCGAGTCCACCCATGCTTCAAGCTCTGAGCCTGACCATGCTGCAGGGTTCAGTGCTAAATCAGCCATAGAATCTGGTGAGAATGACCAAGCAACCTCGTATGATGAGGCAACTAGCTCGGAATCCATACTTGTACCACGGAATGATGAACCCACTCCAGTAGCCGGAGAGCCAAATAGATGGTACGTAGAGGGTCAATAACAAATATATCGGGATGCCAAGATGATCAATGACAAACAGAAAATGGCCCGACTTATTACAAGGAGCTTGCACACTGTCCCGGACATCCACCGGTTGTTTAACTTTCACAAGTGTGACTGGATGGCTCGAGACCCAGGGACGTATAGTGAAGAGATGGTGCGAGAGTTCTAAGCCTCATATGTCGCCACTCTCCGCGGTTCAATTACCAAAAGGTCAAAGCCCTTAGCCCAAGATCCTCTCACTTCCACTATGGTCCGGGGTTGTCCGGTGGACATATCACCTGCCACCATTAGCCATTTTCTCTATGGTCCTACCACGGGCCACTCTTGGTCTCTTAACATTTCAGAGTTTGATTACCGCAGGGACATCGTATGGAGTGGCCCTTTCCAAAGGAACGCTGAGCAGCGAGAAGCTGTTCCACTATGGTTGCCAAGGTACATTGCTGCAGATGGCGAGCGCGCGGAATGGGTCGCCGCTCCACGGTTGGGCATCTAGAAGGCCAACATTAAATTTTGTGGCCAAATTCTTCTGGCTACTGGTACGTAACAGAGTGTCGCCTACAAAAGTTGACAATCAAGTCACCTGGGACAGAGCGGTGATGGTTGCAGCATTGGTAGCAGGAGTAGAAATCGACTTTGCCCGCATGCTGCTGGCACAAATTCACGAGAGGGCTTTCAGGACCTCCACTACTTACCCCTTCCCATGTCTGATTTTTCATTTCTGCAGGGATTCTGGAGTGCCGATCTGGCATTGTGACAAGTTTGGCCACCCTACAGGGGCATTGGACATCGGCCTTAATCGTGATGAGGCAAATGTGGCAGCACCTCGCAGAGAGCCCCTGATTGAGGTACATCCCTTGGGTATCGATCTCACAGACACAGTGGTGCAGGCACAGGGCGGTGACCCCATTATCCCAAACCACGCCGACACTGTCCCGGCCTCTTCTTCTCAGGCAGCTAGTATGGCTCATAGCTCTTCCCGGTCCACACCACAATTAGGAGCTACTGTTGTCCCATTGGCCAGAGTACAGAAGTTAGAGGCTCAGATAGCCACACTGCTGCATCACATCCAGCCGTGGATGCAAACGTCGATAGCCAAGTCCGAGGCGAGGATGTAGCGCAGGATGGACCGGAATGTTCAGATTGTTAATAAGCGGCTTGATGCCTTTCAGTTGCGAGACCTCGAGCGATCAGCCCCGGCCACAGATCTATCTGCTCTACAGGCTGATTTGTCCAGCCTCCGGACTGACGTTGATGTTATTATTGCTACACCATCAGTTGAGACTCAGGCTGCTCCTACTGCACTGGCTGATGATACAGTGTTAGAGGCTCTATTCAGTGGGACCGCCGAAGAGGAGCATGCACCGACACATGCCATAGGCAAGCGACACCGTTCTGATCGCACGGAGGAAGAGAAAGCTCAGAAGAGACAGCGTCGGCAGGAGAAGGAGTCTAGGAGGGCTTCGATGGTAGAGGAAGAGTTGCGCCAGCAGAGAGTGCGTGAGATAGTTCCAGGGGCATCGAGCTCTTCTCCAGTTGCAGAGGTTCAGCCTGTTTTGAGGGTCGTTGTGAGCACCACTAATGGTGCAGTGAGATTGATGGAGAGCACTACTGAGAGTGTTATGGTTGCAGATGCAGGCACTACTGAGGTTGCCACCGCCACTGTTCCAGCGGGTTCTGGAAAACCGGACCCCCTGTTTGTTGATGATTCGTCGACGCTTTCCACCACAGGTTTGCTTCACCCAATCCATTTTCTTTTACTGCTTTTGGTTTGTAGTGGGGACAATCGCATCTGTTTTTGTTTGGGATGCGGTAAATGGATTGTGAGTGATAGGGTGAAGTCTGAATAACCCAACTCATGAATCCTCTCTTGGGGTTTTCTTGCCTGTGTTCTTTTTCCCCAAGAGACTGTTTCATTTCTGTTGAACCGGCATGTGTTAGGATCGTATGTGTAGAAGCATGAAAAAGTAAGAAGCATGATGGTTTATGATAAATGATACCTGTCAGATTTTGTGATGTGTGCTAGAAGTTGTAGACTACGATAGGTTGAATGTGTTGGCTCTGAGTATGACATAATCATGAACCAACGTGTGGGCATGAGTTAAGCTAAAACTTGAACCGGGTAATCTGATAACCTGATGATGGAACTATGTGCCAAGAGTGTGTGAGAATCGTTGAATGTTCAAACAGTTTTTGTGCAAAACTAGAACTTGCCTGGTTAGTCCTCCTAAGACAATTCAATCTAGAGGTTAGGAAGTGATCATAGGCCATTGTTCTGAAAAATCCACAAATCGCCTAAAAGAAGGATCCAACCAGATGAAATAAATGCTCCCTTTGATCCAAATAATTTGAGCCTAAAATTAAACCATTTCTTTCTAAACCCTGAACTCACTTTCCCATAATCTACTATGTTGGCCCCGGTCCCTCCTTGGACATGTGCACTTCGACTTAGGCCAAGAGCCTAAGTTGAGGGTGGCTAATGTAAAAAGTAACTTCAATCTTGGCCTTGACCCGACATCGGGTATTGTGTACCTCAACTAATGGAAAGTCCATAAGTTGAGGGTGGCGATGAAAGAGGGAACTGGAAAAAAAAAGGGTATTAAAAGAGTGATGTGAAAAAAAAAAAGAGAAAAGAAAGGATGTGACTTGTTGAAAGATAAAAAAATAAATAAATAAAATAAAAGTAAAAAGAGCTACAAAGTCTGAAGTCACATTCGTGGTTGAAGAAAATTAAGGGAAAGAAGTAAAACGCTAGGATGACAAAAATAGGCCAAAAAGAAGTTGAAAGCCGAGTGTAATGTCAAGGAGAGCAGAAAGTCACTAAGCAGTACCCAAATGTACCACACCTGACCCTAAGCCTATGTTACAAGCCAAGAAAGTCCTATAGTGATCCTAGAGTCTATTTTGGAGAGTCTAAGCAGTGAAAATAAGGGCAAGCTTATGGCATTGAGGACTAACTGTATTTGAAATTACTTCTGAGCGTGAGTGTTGAATAAATCCTTGTATCATGAATGCCATTCATTCTTGGGAAAAGGGGATTTCGTTTGAAGGAAGGGCACTAGTTATATTGTCGGAAAATTGATGCTTTGGTGATAGTGAGAAGGTGTATGTTGTCTGTCAGTTGGTCAATCTGTGTCATGGTGTGATCCACATGAATTGGCTTGTCGAATCTAAGAGAACGAATGTGCACCCGAACAATGAGGAGGGTAGAGAGCCATGTGATTGCTTGGGTTTGAAAATGTTTGGTTCTATACGAATGTCGTTTAGAGTCGTAGTGCGTCGCTTGAGGACAAACAACGAAATTAAGTTGAGGGTGTTGATATACCATGAGTTTACGGTATTTCTAATACATTTCACTTACAAGTTGTGTGTGTCTAGGGCCTTTTTATATTGGTTTTTATGTGTTTTTCTCATGTTTTGCAGGAAAGATGTTTAGGCGCGGAAGTATAGAGACAGCTCAAACAAATGCAAAAATAGGGCATTTACGGAGGTGATCCACGGACCATAGGTCCATTCACGGTCCGTAGGTGATGACCGTAGATCAGCAGGCATGGTATTGAGGACAAATCAGGGAAATCTGACTAAGTGTGGAACCACGGTGTTCATTGACGGTCCGTAGATCAATCTACGGACCGTACTGTTGATCCGTAGAGTGATACTGCGAGGGTTCCAGTACCTGATTTTTGAAGAGTCTAAGTATGAAGCTACTGAGAGGATTGACGGACTGTAGATTGATCTACGGTCCGTACTGCTGGTCCGTCGTTTCCTTCAGAGAAGCTAATTTTTGGAAGCTGAAATATTTTTGAAATCCTGTCTGACGGAAGGGACTAACGGACCGTAGATCCATCAACGGTCCGTAAGTCGGTCTCGTGGATTGAAGACGCGTACCTGAACAAAACTTTCCTTAATTTGTTTCCCTTTTAATTTAGGATTTGTTTTCAATAAATAAGGCATGTAAACCTCGTTTTGGGAGGTTAGACATTATTATTCTAGTTTTACTTTGTGACTTGGGGAGATCAATTGGAAAACCTAACAATTATTGATTTCCTAAGTTTGGTTTGAAGATTTTTGGCTTTGCAATTCAAGTTGAAATTCTGGATTTATTGTTCTTTTACGTAAGTTCAAGATTTCTTCATCTAATATTATGAATTGTGTTCTTGCATGGGCGTTGTGGGATCCATTAGCGATTAACAAAGTATGATTAATAAGTAAGTAATTCTTTAATAATGTTTTGCATGCATTGATAATTCTTTCGTCGAAAAGTCTTTTTAACGAGTGCACGCGTTAGAACTCGCCTTGTTGCTACTTGCCGGATCAAGGAGGTAATCAACAAGAAAAGAATTATCAACATAGATTTAGTGTGATACTATCTAATAGGCTAGTGTCGATTGGTGCGAAGTAATAACTAAGCCAAACATCGATTATGATGTCTAATATGAGGTAAAGGAAAGGGTTAGTAA
>NW_006239274.1:158034-158788 GCF_000226075.1 Solanum tuberosum | reverse complement strand
GGAAGTACTTTGGTTAATTGAATATAATTGTTGGTTAAAGTAAAGTCTAAACCATTTTCCTCGTGGGATCGACCCCAACCTACAAGTTGGGTTCTTTACTTGATAACGATCGCTTATACTTCTTTAGGGAGGTGTAATTTGAGCGTATCAAACTTTGGCGCCGCTGCTGAGGAAATTGGCTTCTATATCAATTTTTAACTACATTATTGAACGTTAGTCAAATATTTCCTAATTTTACCTTTTTCTTTTTGCTTTTGTCTCACTCAGATTCTGACTCTAGTGTATGCTAAGTACACGGAGCCAAGGCGAACAACTTACTCCGTACGATGTAGAGTTGAATAGAACTTTGAGAAAAATGAATAATCAAGGACTTCCAGTTAATCCTATCGGAGTAAATCTTGGTAATGTAGTTGAGTTACCACAGCCAAGAGTAGTTGGTGAGGAAAATCGAGGTCTAGCTGAAAATTAATTGGGAGATGCAGTGAGGGTGCATGGTCCACTAGGCCCACGAAAACATGACAACTATCGGGGCAACATCGATATAGCAGATTCTGATGGACCTATTGTCCTACCTCCGCTACCCTAGGGCACACATTTATGGTGACTAGTAGCTTAATGCAGATGCTTACAGCAAGGGGCTTATTCTCAGGATCACCATCGGAGGATCCACATGCTCACTTAGCCAAGCTAAGGGTGGTTTGCAAAAGTTGTGTAGGTAGACTAGATTTGGATATGGATATAATTGGATTACGAT
>NW_006239274.1:156169-157457 GCF_000226075.1 Solanum tuberosum | reverse complement strand
TGTGAACTACGTAACTAGAACTCCACCACCAATTGAAGAATGTTACTATGAAGAGGATGCTTATGCTGTGAATGATCAGACGGGGGGTTTCCGACAAAATGCACAAGGATCCAGCACGGAAAATTAGCACCAAGGTCAAGGAAACCAAGGTCGGAACTATGGAAATTACAGAAAATTGGCGCCAAGGTTAAGGAAACCAAGGTCGGAACTATGGAAATTACAACCGAGAGGGTCACTATGTCCGGGATTGGAACTTCAATCGCGACAGCAACTATAATAGGAACAGCTATGGCAACAGAAACGATCGGGTTGGACCTTATGTTCCCCCTCAAAATCGGGAATCTGGTGCTAGGGAAACTGGAGGCAATATGGCGCGCATCGAAGATATGATGCAGAAGATGATGAGAAGGTTTGATGCAACTGATGAGAATGTTAAGGATATGAGAAGCGACTTGTCTGGTATTGGATAAAACATTGATGCCCACGTAGTGTCAATAAAGCACCTAGAGCAGCAGATGACACAATTGTCTACTACAGTGAACCAATGTCAAGATGGCACTCTTCCTAGCAACACCATTCAGAATACAAAAAATGACGGTCATTGTATGGCAGTTACTACTCAAGGGGATAAAGCAAACCATAGATCCACCTAGGCCGTCTGAGGTTGAAGTTGAGATTAGAAAAGAAGATGATGTGATAGAGGTTAGAGAAGAGTCTGAGAATGCAACAGAGAAAGAAGCGGAGATACCTCAGAAAGTGGTCCCCATACCTAGACCTCCACCACCTTTTCCACATAGGTTAGTGAAGAAGACTGAAGATGGTAAATATCTTAGGTTTATTACTATGTTGAAACAACTTTCTATCAATGTTCCTTTGATAGAAGCCTTGGAGAAAATGCCTGGGTATGCAAAGTTTATGAAAGATATGGTGACAAAGAAAAGATCGGTGTGTTTTGAAGATGATGATAGATTGCAGCATTGTAGCGCTATCGCAACAAGATCTATTGTGCAGAAGAAGGAAGACCCTAGTGCTTTCACGATCCCATGTACTATAGGGTTGTTACACTTTGCTAACGCATTGTGTGATGTTGGTGCTAGCATCAACCTCATGCCATTGTCTATTTACAAGAAGTTGGGTCTAGGGGACCCAAAGCCCACTGCAATGCGGTTACTAATGGCCGATCGAACTGTGAAAAGGCCCATTGGTGTACTCCATGATGTGCTAGTGAAAGTGGAGTCTTTCATTTTTCCGGCAGATTTTTGTGATTCTTGACTATGAGGTTGATTTT
>NW_006239274.1:155268-155917 GCF_000226075.1 Solanum tuberosum | reverse complement strand
GAGGCACTAGCAGCAGTCATTATGAATTTCGATAGTGATGGCATTGAAGATTATGATGAGTTGGTAGCCGCACTCGATAGGTGTGAATACCGGCCCAAACCAAAGAAGTATGAATTAGACATGAAGAATCGCGAGTCCCCACCCGCAAAACCATCTATTGTGGCGGCACCGAAATTGGAGCTTAAGGCTCTACCACCGCACTTGACGTATATATATTTGGGCGAAGATAATACTTTGCCAGTCATCATTGCGGCAGATTTAAATGCGGGACAAGTAGAGTGCTTGGTGAATGTGTTAAAAAGGTTTAAGCGAGCTATTGGGTAGACTATTGCGGATATCATTGGGATTTCTCCCGGTATTTGCTCTCTCAGAATCCAACTCATGCCAAATCAGAAACCCAGTATCGAGCACCAGAGAAGATTAAATCCACCTATGCAAGAGGTAGTTAAAAAGGAGATCATCAAGTGGTTGGATGCGGGAGTTATTTATCCCATTTCAGATAGTAGTTGGGTATGTCCTGTGCAGTGTGTGCCAAAAAAGGGTGGTATGACTGTGGTTCCAAATGAAAGAATGAGCTTGTTCCAATGAGGCCTGTTACTGGATGGAGAGTTTGTATGGATTACCGGAAGCTGAATGCGTGGACAGAAAA
>NW_006239274.1:152740-154756 GCF_000226075.1 Solanum tuberosum | reverse complement strand
CGATCACTTTTCCAGATTAGAGGAAGAGGCTATGCTAAAGCTTGGAGATAGGGTTGAAATTAATGATGCTTTTCCAGATGAACAGGTATTGGCTGCTTCTCATGCTTTGATTCCTTGGTTTGCAGACTTTGCTAATTATTTGGCAAGCGATATTGTGCCCCCCGATTTGTCTTTTCATCAAAGGAAAAAGTTTATGCATGATGTGAAGAAATTCTTTTGGGATGAAGCTTATTTGTATCGTAGTTGTGCTGATGGGATTATTCGTCGCTGTGTGCCTGAGGTTGAGATGTTGAGTGTACTTGAAGCATGCTATTCATCGCCCGTTGGTGGGCATCATAGTGGTATTCGGACTGCGCATAAGATTTTGCAGTGTGGATACTATTGGCCTACCATCCACCAAGATGCTCATGATTTCGCCAAGTCTTGTGATCGTTGCCAAAGAGAAGGAGGGATTTCGAAGAGGCAAGAGCTCCCTATGAATCCGATACTGGTGATAGAATTGTTTGATGTATGGGGCATGGATTTTATGGATCCATTTGTGAGTTTATATGGGATGAAGTATATTCTTGTTGCGGTTGATTATGTATCAAAGTGGGTGGAAGCAGTAGCGCTATCCAACAATGAAGGTAAAAGTGTCACCGCATTCTTGAGAAAGAATATCTTCTCCAGATTTGGTACACCGAGGGCTATTACTAGCAATGGAGGTTCTCACTTTTGCAATAAGTTGTTCAAGGCACTACTTGAGAAATATGGTGTCCGTCACAATGTAGCCACTCCTTACCATCCACAGACTAGCGGTCAAGTTGAAGTGTCCAACAGAGAGATCAAACAGATATTGGCGAAGACTGTGAATGCTAATAGAACAGATTGGTCAAGGAAGCTTGATGATGCTCTATGGGCATATTGCACTTCATACAAGACCCCATAGGTATGTCTCCTTATCAACTTGTTTATGGGAAATCTTGTCATTTACCAGTAGAGCTAGAGCACAAGGCGATGTGGGCAATGAAGAAGTTAAATTTGGATAGGGGCGCCGCACTAATCAAAGAATGGATGACCTGAATACACTTGATGAGTTTCGCCTAAAAGCTTATGAAAGTTCAGCCTTGTACAAAGAAAAGATGAAGTGGTATCATGATCAAAGACTTGAAAAGCGAGAATTTGTGGTCGGTGATCTTTTGTTTCTATTCAACTCTAGGTTGCGCTTGTTTCCAGGCAAACTCAAGTCCAAATGGACTAGGCCATTTTTTATCACAAAGGTGTTCCCCCATGGGGCGGTTGAGCTTGAAAAAAAGGATGGAACAAGGTTCATGGTAAACGGGAAAAGGATTAAGGTCTTTCTGGGAAATGTTGAAACTGTGCAAGAAGTCATTGAGGCCTACAATCTTGATGAAGTCTGAATAATCAAGAGGCCTGTGTCGTGCCGCGACGTTAAATCAAGCGCTGCTTGGGAGGCAACCCAAGATGTACAATCTAGCCAACGATAGGGTATAGTTTCTTTTTCTTTAGTTGTTTGCTTTGTTTGATTTCCTCCCTATATTAAATTTGATAGTTGTTTTAGTTTTGTACTAGTGTTGACTAGAATTAGAATAGGGTCCGTGTCTAAAAAAGTGTACCAGAAAAATGTAAAAAAATAGCCTATTGGTTGCTACATGTGCAGGTACATAACGAAAAATCTGCAGAAAATGGTCTGGTGCAGAGGTCTACGGAACCCATCGACGGTCTGTCGTTTAACTCAAGGACCGTGGATGGTGTCTGTAGATCCTAGGTAAGCTTCTAAAATTTTCTAAGTTAAAGAGTGATTGATGGTCCTGATCTACGGACCCTAGATCGACTCACGGACCGTAGATGGGGTCTCGTGAGTCCAAACCCTCAGGATGTCTAATTCGACCCGGACCCCCTATTTAAAAAACCCCATTTGTTTTCAACCATTCCTCTTCCCTCCATTACTCCCAAAACCGTTTCTAACATCCCATAACCTCCCTAAATCACTCCATAACTCCTCCATAATATCAT
>NW_006239274.1:149207-152702 GCF_000226075.1 Solanum tuberosum | reverse complement strand
GGTAATAGACTTTCCTCTCACTTTGAATTTCGATTCATAGATTGAATATAGAAAGTCGGGAGTTGGTTCTTGACCTTGGGTATTTGTTAGATGAAATTGCATGATAAACTTGACTAGTACAATGTCCTTGGAACGATAGATAGTGATTGTGTAGCATTATTGTATGTGATCGTAAAACTATATGTTGGTTTCGACTTAGGGTTCCACAACTAGTCTAAATTGTTTGGTAAAATAATCAGTCCCAATCCTAAGAATGAAGAACTAGCATAATTTAATGTTGTAAATGCATGATGAGATTGTGTTAATGTTGACAACTAAGGCCAAAAGGCATGATACATGGCACAGATGGCATCCACGATACCCCGTCTACGGAATGAAGATCCGACTACGGACCGTAGATGGGTTCGTAAATGGATTCACATGAAAATTTCACCAAGTGTGAAACCACGGATGTGGACTACGGTCCGTAGGTCCATCTACGGACAGTTCTGCACTTCCGTGGTTTCCATCTACGACCTATATGACAGGGCCCCTGATCCATGGACCATAGATCAGTCTACGGACCGTAGGTTTCCTCCGTGGATGACCACTGTAGCATTTGTCTGAATTTTTTCTGTGGAGTTAGTTGAGGGTCGTTACCAATTCTAATGTTTTTTTTGTTGCGTATGGTTAGTTGTGGCACTAATATCTTTCCCGCAGGTACAATGCCACCCAAGAAGCTGGTCACCTACTCAAAATGGGGCAAGTCCAAATCTGTTGCCCCTAGTTTTTGGTTAATCGATGAGGACACAAACACCAAAATAGATCCAACCTATGTTCCTCTCAACCCTAGCACTTCTCGCACTGCACCTCGAGGCACCAGAGGCACCCCCCAAAAGGTGTTTCTCGACGTAGTCACTGTCTCCCAGTCTGATGAGGAGCACACACTGATCGGATCACCAACTGGGGCTGCTTGCAGTTCAGAGGGGTCTATGTCCGGATTCGAGTCTAAACATGCTTCAAGCTCTGAGCCTGACCATGCTGCAGGGTTCAGTGCTAAATCAGCCACAAAATCTGGTGAGAATGACCAAACAGCCTCATATGATGAGGTAACTAGCTCGGAATCCATACTTGTACCACGGAATGATGAACCCACTCCAGTAGCCGGCGATCCAAATAGATGGTGCGTAGAGGGTCAATGGCAAATATATCGGGATGCCAAGATGATCAATGACAAACAGAAAATGGCCCGACTTATTACAGAGGAGCGCAGAGTCTTCCAGGGAGCTTGCACACTGTCCCGGACATCCACCGGCTGTTTAACTTTCACAAGTGTGACTGGATGGCTCGAGACCCATGGACGTATAGTGAGGAGATGGTGCGACAGTTCTAAGCCTCATATGCCACCACTGTTCGCGGTTCAATTACCAAAAGGTCAAAGCCCTTAGTCCAAGATCCTCTCACTTCCCCTATGGTCCGGGGTTGTCCGGTGGACATATCACCTGCCACCATTAGCCGTTTTCTCTATGGTCCTACCACGGGCCACTTTTGGTCTCTTAACATTTCAGAGTTTGATTACCGCAGGGACATCGTACGGAGTGGCGCTTTCCAGAGGAACGCTGAGCAGCGAGAAGCTGTTCCACTATGGTTGCCAAGGTACATTGCTGCAGATGGCGAGTGTGCAGAAAGGGTCGCCGCTCCACGGTTGGACATCCGGAAGGACACATTAAATTTTGTGGCCAAATTCTTCTGGCTGCTGGTACGTAACAGAGTGTCGCCTACAAAAGCTGACAATCAAGTCACTTGGGACAGAGCGGTGATGGTTGCAACATTGGTAGCAGAAGTAGAGATCGACTTTGCCTGCGTGCTGCTGGCACAAATTCACGAGAGGGCTTTTAGGACCTCCACTACTTACCCCTTCCCATGTCTGATTTTTCATTTGTGCAGGGACTCTGGATTGCCGATCTGGCATTGTGACAAGTTTGTCCACCCTACAGGGGCATTGGACATCGGCCTTATTCGTGATGAGGCAAATATGGCATCACCTCGCAGAGATCCCCTGATTGAGGTACATTCCTTGGGTACCGATCTTGCAGACACAGTGGGGCAGGCACAGGGCGGTGACCCCATTATCCCAGACCACGCCGACACTGCCCTGGGCTCTTCTTCTCAGGCGGTCTGGCATTGTGACAAGTTAGTCCACCCTACAGGGGCATTGGATATCGGCCTTATTCGTGATGAGGTACTTCCCTTGGGTACCGATCTTGCAGGCACAGGGTAGTGACCCCATTATCCCAGACCACACCGACACTGTCCCGGCCTCTTCTTCTCAAGCAGCTAGTATGGCTCATAGCTCTTCCCGGTCCACACCACAATTAGGAGATACTGTTGTCCCATTGGCCAGAGTACAGAAGTTAGAGGCTCAGATGGCCACACTGCTGCATCACATCCAGCCGTGGATGCAAAAGTCGATAGCCAAGTCCGAGGCGACGATGTAGCGTAGGATGGACCGGAAGGTTCAAATTTTTAATAAGCGGCTTGCTGTCTTTCAGTTGCGAGACCTCGAGCGATCAGCCCCAGCCACAGATCTATCTGCTCTGCAGGTTTATTTATACAGCCTCCGGACTGACGTTGATGTTATTCTTGCTGCACCTTCAGTTGAGACTCAGGCTGCTCCTACTGCACTGGCTGAGGATACAGTGTTAGAGGCTCTATTCAGTGGGACCGCCGAGGAGGAGCCTGCACCGACACATGCCATAGGCAAGCGGCACCGTTCTTATCGCACGGAGGAAGAGAAAGCTCAGAAGAGACAGCGTCGGCAGAAGAAAGAGTCTTGGAGGGCTTCGATGGTAGACGAAGAGTTGCGCCAGCAGAGAGTGCGTGAGAGAGTTGCAGGGGCATCGAGCTCTGCTCCAGTTGCAGAGGTTCAGCCTGTTTTGAGGGACGTTGTGAGCACCACTAATGGTGCGGTGAGATTGATGGAGAGCACTACTGAGAGTGATATGGTTGCAGATGCTGGCACTACTGAGGGTGCCACCGCCACTGTTCCAGCGGGTTTCGGGAAACCGGACCCCCCTGTTTGTTGATGATTCGCCGACGCTTTGCACCACAGGTTTGCTTCACCCAATCCATTTTCTTTTACTGCTTTTTGGTTTGCATTGAGGACAATCGCATCTGTTTTGTTGGGGTGGGTAAATGGATTTGTGAGTGATAGGGTGAAGTCTGAATAACCCAACTCATGAATCCTCTCTTGGGGTTTTTTTGCCTGTGTTCTTTTTCCTCAAGAGACTGTTTCATTTCTGTTGAACAGGCATGTGTTAGGATCGTATGTGTAGAAGCATGAAAAAGAAAGAAGCATGATGGCTTATGATAAATGATACCTGTCAGATTTTGTGATGTGTGCTAGAAGTTGTAGACTACGATAGGTTGAATGTGTCGGCTCTGAGTATGACATAATCATGAATCAAGGTGAGGGCATGAGTTAAGCTGAAACTTGAACCGGGTAATCTGATAACG
>NW_006239274.1:108611-147881 GCF_000226075.1 Solanum tuberosum | reverse complement strand
CCGTAGGTTATGACCGTAGATCAGCAGGCATGATAGTGAGGACAAATCAGGGAAATCTGACTAAGTGTGGAACCACAGTGTTCATTGACGGTCCATAGATCATCAATCTACGGACCGTACTGTTGATCAGTAGAGTGATACTGCGAGGGTTCCAGTACCTGATTTTTGAAGAGTCTAAGTATGAAGCTACGGAGGGGATTGACGGACTGTATATTGATCTACGGTCCGTACTGCTGGTCCGTCGTTTGCTTCAGAGAAGCTGATTTTTGGAAGCTGAAATATTCTCTAAGTCCTGACTAACGGAAGGGACTACGGTCCGTAAGTTGGTCTCGTGGATTGAAGACGCGTACTTGAAGAAAACTTTCCTTAATTTGTTTCCCTTTTAATTTAGGATTTGTTTTCTATAAATAAGGCATGTAAACCTAGTTTTTGGAGGTTAGACATTATTATTCTAGTTTTACTTTGTGACTTGGGGAGATCAGTTGGAATACCTAACAATTATTGATTTCCTAAGTTTGTTTTGAAGATTTTTGGCTTTGCAATTCAAGTTGAAATTCTGGGTTTATTATTCTTTTTACGTAAGTTCATGATTTCTTTATCTAATATTATGAATTATGTTCTTGCTATTATGGGTAACTAAACTTCACAACTAGGGTTGTGGGATCCATAAGCGATTAACAAAGTATGAATAGTAAATAAGTATATCTTGAATAGTGTTTTGCATGCATTGATAATTGTTTCATTTAAAAGTCTTTTTAACGAGTGCATGCGTTAGAACTCGCCTTGTTGCTACTTGCCGGATCAAGGAGGTAATCAACAAGAAAAGAATTATCAACATAGATTTAGTGTGATACTATCTAATAGGCTAGTGTCGATTGGTGCGTAGTAATAACTAAGCCAAACATCGATTATGATGTCTAATATGAGGTAAAGGTAAGGGTGAGTAAATTATACACACGTAGCCAGATCAAGGTGCGGGGTGAAATTCTTTAGATGCCGGATCAAAGATTTAGAGATACCTAACTTATCACTTTGCATGTAATACACTAGGAAAGAATTGCGGTTACTAGAATTACTGCGTTATGAGCTTGTGGTGAACACGTATACCCTAGTTAATTTTCTCATCTTGATAAAAAACGAAATTAACTTTTGCTTATTGATTACTTATTGAACTCTTACAATTTGTTTCACAAATCCCCCCCTTTTTAATTTCTTGTTTCTGGAAGTACTTTGGCTAATTGAATATAATTGTTGGTTAAAGTAAAGTCTAAACTATTTTCCTCGTGGCATCCACCCCAACCTACAAGTTGGGTTCTTTACTAGATAACGATCGCTTATACTTCTTTAGGGAGGTGTAATTTGAGCGTATCAAACCTTCCAGCCTCTTTGCCTTCCATTGAGTGTGCCATACTTGGGCAACACCCTTCAATTGATACCCGACTAGCTCTACATTTTCTCTAGAGGTTACCCCCATAGCATCCACTATCTTATATATCTCCTCCATAAATTCTTGAGGATATTCACCCACTTTAGAGCCAAAGAACTTTGGAGGGTTCATTCTCGTGAAGTCTCTCAACCTCGAGGCCATACTGCTCTCATTAGGGTTAACATGAGCTCTAGCATCCGTAGTGACTTGAGCCGTAAGAACATGGGTCATGCTTTGGAGAGTCGATCTTATCTCCACATTAGTCATAGTCCGTACTTCTTGAGGATCTTGAGGAACTTGAGGGTCTTGGGGAGGAACTCCCTCATTAGTAATCTCCTCTTCCCTTCTTCTTACGACCGCCCTTCTTGTAGCCATATCCTATATGCACAAGAGAAGGTTTAGGGAAAGGACTTTATAGAGATAAAACTCTAAGGCATGACTAAAGAGTAATCAAAGAAGTGAGAGTTCTTAAACATCTTATAGCCTCTCATTCATAAGTGTGGCACGCTTCACACTTATAAACAAGACTCTACTAAACGTGGTTCATGAGACATCACACTAAATATCATCCTAAAATATTATGCTCTGATACCAAGTTTGTCACTATCTAAGGGTACCCACTAGACGTAACACGGTGTACTGGACCCTGAAGGGGTCTCATAAAATGCCTTAACATAATCATAACATAAAGACATGGCAATGATGCGGAAAATTTAAAACTTTTACAATAGAAGTCTTTTCCATAAAAGAAAATCATAAGAGTCTAGACCTTGTCTCATTCACCATCTAGAACATTTAGAATACAAAGTTTGGGACTTAACCCTTTACATCAATGAAGTCTCAATATACGAAGTACAATAGAAACTAAGAAATGGATAATCCGCCCTCGAACTTGAGGACTCACCAAGCTTAGGAAATAGTCAATCCAAGCTTCACTTGAAAGGAGATAGTGCGCCTCAACGACCGGAACCTACACTTATAAGAAAATATAGAGAATATGGGTTAGCACAATTAATTGTACTAAGTATGGAAGCCATGCACAAAAATCCATAAAACATGCATAAAGGGGACATTTAGTTGAAATCATGTTTTTTTCAAGTTTAAAAGCCATTATGCACATTTAGAGTAATCACAAAGTCAAACCATACCATAAGCCACCTTAGGTTTCCATAGTCATGCATAACTTACCTTAACTTCATCCAAAGCCAACAATCATAGACAAGGAAAACATCATGTTCATAGTTCATAATAAGAAAGTCATTCTTAACATCAACGCATATCATGCCTACATAGATTCATATATATTCATGTCATAAGAAAACCACACCATAACCCCTTCATAGGTCTACTTGTGCAATATACAAGTGAAGTCCATACCCCCACTCATACTAAGCAAAGCCTATTAAGAAGTCATAGATATAGCTCATGTTCATATTCATATTCATATTCATGTTTCATGTTCATACATAGCATACATAAACTCATAAAGCATCATGTTATCAAGCACATAGCATAATAACTCTCAAATCTCACTTGTGCAATGTATAACTGAAGTCCCATAGCCCCACTCATACTAAGTAAAACCCCTCCAGTAATCATAGCACATGAATCATGTTTGTGTTCTTAGTTCATGTTCTTGTTCATGTGATGTCATGGATCTTGTTCTTATCATGTAGGGAAGTATAGCCTTAACCGACATAGACCATGTGGCCTACATGAAATTCGGTGTCATGAACCCACACAGAAAAGAGGTGTTCTACCTGCCTAAGGTAGAACTAACATGTTTATCTTATAGGTAGATCCACCAGCTAAGAACCTATGTGGGCACGTAGTTATGGGATAGGTAGATTGCTACTAGTAACCCGGACTAACCGAGGTATAAGGTTTCCATCTTATGTTCCTATCCACTCAGTGCTAAGCTTAATTCCCTTTAATAATCATGTTAAGTCTTTACTTAGATTCATATTCATAAGAGAATGCACTAGGCATTGAAGACAACATAATATAATAAGAGCTCAAAGATTCATTTGGTGAGAATGTCCTTTCACCCTTCGAATAATCCACATGTGAGTAAACCTTTCACGTCTTACCAATAGTGTGTTCATGAGCATGGCCTTTCAATTAACACAACAAGATTTTCATAACATACATACATACTTAATGCATAATCAAGTGTAGTGGTATTGGGAAGAAAGATCTTGCATCAATACCACAATTACGATATAGGATCATTACCATCTAAGTAAATCACACACTCATATACATTCATCATCAACATATACAAACCCTAGCCAATTGTCCTTCAAGGCCATGAACAAACATCAACCATATCTTCTAGTATTATATAATTAGATATAGAGATTTAATGATACAACAACTTAATAATCATAA
Organism: Solanum tuberosum; assembly: GCF_000226075.1. Lineage (NCBI taxonomy): Eukaryota > Viridiplantae > Streptophyta > Magnoliopsida > Solanales > Solanaceae > Solanum > Solanum tuberosum. The sequence continues at coordinate 144,064 of NW_006239274.1, read as the reverse complement.
ACATAATCAATTATCAACTTCCATGGACAACCAAGTCACACCTTAGTTCACAATTTAGGAAGAACGGGAAATCATGGGTCCAACAGAGATTTTCATCAAACTCCATCAATACTACAATAATCTAACCATAAAACATCACAATTAATCATAATAGGTCATAATTGAACAATAAAAATCGTTTTGGAAGAAGACCCAAGACTAGAATAAAACCCTAGGTTTTGGAAGTCTTAAAGACACTTTCAAGGGGCTTCTTGGGTGATATCTAACCAAGAATGAAAAGCCTCCATACCTTAGGTTGAATTCCTCACAAAATTGGAGTGAAAAGTATGGAACTTGAACCTTAATCTTGACCTTCTTCTTTGTTCTTCAATGGAGTCTATGGAGAGAATATTTTGAAAGGGAAGTGGGTTGAGTTTGGGTATTGTGAGTTATGATTGTTAAGTGAGGTTTTAATGACTTAAAACTATTTATATAGGTCCAAAAAAAACTAATATAACGGTCTCCCACCCATACTTAATTAATTAGAATTTATTTAAAAGGTTTGACCCTTGGCTGAAATCCTTGATAGCATTCAAGACCTCATCCACGAGCCCCCATCTATGCGGCCTGGACTGATCCACGAACCATACTAGTCACTCATGGATTGGGTTTGAGGCTGGTCTTTTGGACTTGGTCCAAGAGTCATCCACGAGCCCCCATCTACGGGGCGTGGAGTGGTCCGTGGACCGTGTTGTGCAAGCGTGGTTTGTGGCTAAGACTAGGAGATTTTGAAGAACTTTGGGGAGGCTATGTCTTGAGTCACGACTCCCATCTACGGGGCGTGAGTCAACTCATGACTCTTCGTGGATGAAGCTATTTTTGGACTGCTTTTGAGTAGCCCGTTGGCCCTCATCAAGGACCCTTGGGGGGTCCTTGGGGTGGCCATGCCTTGACGTTTAGGGGCTAAAACATTAGTATTAACTTAGGGAGGTCATTTTACGACTCTTAGCTTGACGTTAACCCTTTTTAGGACACTAGACTACATGTTAGGCTCTAGCTTAGTTCATTAGATTTCTAGTGTGTTACAGTTATGAAGGAATTCATTTAGTTGAGGATGCTACTTGGGAAGTTGAGGCCAATATGATGTCCCAATATCCTCATCTCATTCCTTTTACTCCTATTTTGCCTTTAGGTAATGAGTTCCTCATGGTTTGATCTTTGTTTTGGAGTCATGTGTCTTATGTTTTTCCATGATTTCCTTATTTATGCATGTTCATGACAAAGCTTAAGTTTTGAAAGAAATGACTTATATGATTTATTTTCCTCATGTTGTTGTGCATTGAGTATTAGTTGCCTATATACTTCCTGATATGATTTGTTGAACATGCATTAACTATGATATTGAGTATGACTTGCATAAAGGCTCCATGAGATTGTGTTGAACATGGTTTAATATTGGAGAAGGTAGTTGCTTCTTGAATATGGGAAATCTTGAAATTTCATGCATATTAGGTTGTTATATGTAGTTCCTACTTCCTTATGATGCATTAAGTATGTTTAGCTTGTAGTTGATGTTTCCTCCTTGATTTGTGCATTGCATGTATGATGGGATGTTAGACTTACTTTCACCCCTCTTATGACATTTTGAGAATGTCCTAGCATGGATTCGATAGTTCCTTTATGGTTATATGAATTTAGACGAAGTTGCATCGTAGGTTGGGTGTTAGTTCCTCTCTTAATCTTTTAGAACACGTTTGAATTTTCATTCGAGGACAAATGATCCCAAGGGGGGATATTGGAACACCCTGTATTCGAATAAGGCCAAATAGCAGCTTTTCAGATGTTGCAGGTACCAAACCACGCGGGCCACCCACGGATCGTAGGTGTGGTACGTGGATGGCCTACCTACAGCTAGTCTGAGGGCCCACAACCATGGCCTGACCAACAGACTGTTGGTTAGACCACGGTCTGTGGTTGGGGTGCTCAGTCCAAGGCCCCAAAAATACAAGTTCCTGACACCAAACGACCGTCCACCAGGATGGGCTATAAATCAAACCACGGTCCATCGACAAGGGTCCGTTGGTGGTCAGCTAACAGTTATTTTTAAGGGTTAGTTTGATCTTTTCCTAATTAATTAGTTCATATACTAATTCGTTCACCTTTCATTTTGACCCTTATATAAGCATTTTTACCCCAAAAATTCACCCCATTTACTTCATTATTCCAAATTCACAAAACAAAAACAATTCTTCTCTCCATAATATTTCTCTCTCTAGAAGAAGAAGAAGAAGGATTCACCTAGACTTTCAAGATAGGGTCTCAATTCCTCTTTTAAAGGCTAAAATTTGGATTCAAGGTATGGTAGTTTTCATCTATGGATTCCTTCCATCCATGGAGTTCCCAAATTCCTCTATTTCAAAATGTAGAATTCCCCAGTTGAGTTAGGGTTTTCTTCAATTGTCATGGGATCTTTTCATTATTGATTTAAATGATTAAAATATGATATTTTATGCATGAACTGATTAAATACTATGGTTTTATGATGTTTTCCCCTATGAACCAATGTAATCCCCATGTTGTCAAGATACGATCATGTGTTGTGGGATTTTTATTAGCAAGGATGAGTTTTATGAAATTAAGCATGTACTGAAAGCTTTACATGAATTTATGATGAAATCCATATATAACCCATGTTTTCTAAGTATTGATGATTGATAGTGGGTTTTGAACCTCATGAGGTAAATTATGGACTTATGCATTTTCTTATGAAATATATGCAAATGTTTTAAGGATGATTTGAGAGTAAAGTATCAATAATGATGATTATGATGTGTTATTGAAATGATTTTATCATGTACACATAAGAGCAGGATGTGAAAGATATTCTCACATAGAAAGGATTTTTAGGTTTAAAGGCTTTCTCATCTAATTGAATCAAAGAGTAAGAGCTATCCTAATGAACTAGCATGGATTGGTTTTCCAAGGACACCTTTCCATGGATAATGATAATAAGTAAGAAATTACTATTCCGATTTCTACTTAACGCCGAGAGGATGTTGACATTGAGATTGAAGCTCTCCCGCTAGTAGAGGTCGGGTTTCTTGAAGCAATCTCTTGAGATTGAAGCTCTCATGTTAGTAGAGGTCGGATTTCTAGTAGCAATATCCATATCCCTTAAATATGTGCCCCCATAGGTTGATTAGCTAGTGGATCCACTTAATCTAGAAGTTCATTGTCCTTACCATGTCAAGTAGGACAACCCTTTTTTTTGTGTGGGAGACACTAGGATCATGTTATAGCTCACATGGTCTGTATGTCGTTAAGGTTAATTCCTGAAATTAATAATGAAATAAGGTTACTGAAGGAGTATCTCATGTGTGTTCAAAGGTTCTAAAAATGTTAGCTTTCATTGATCATGTTTTTATGAAGAATGTTTTCTAACTCTTCTATAACATGTTTTTGCTTGGTCAATTGCATGCCATGAAATGAAATGTCCTTTTTAGAATTATTTAAATGTTTTATGCATGGCTATCATACTTGGTACATTGTTTTGTACTAACACATACTCTTGCCTACATTTTTCTCAAATGTAGGGTCCAACAGTTAGGGTCATCAATTTAGTTGCTAGAGATTGAATTTAGATTTTCTGAGCTTTTGTGAGTTCTCATGCTTCGAGGATGGAGTTTTATTGTTTCACTTTATTTCATGTATATCTATTTTGTACTTGATGTATGGACTAGGCCCAATTTCATTCTATTGTATTAGATGGCTATGATGAGACAAGTGTTTCAGACTTCCGCTATTCTTTTACAAAAACTATTGGAGTTGAACTATTGTTTCACTCTTATTGTTCTATTTCTTATGTTATGAGAACTAACTGGCTTGTATGGAGTCCGTCGGGGTTCTATACGCCATGCTACATCTAGGGGTACCCCTGTTTTGTGACACATTGGCATAAGACTTTTGTTGACTTTGATCCATTTCCAACCTCTCACGGTTAAGTCAAATTTTTTCCATATGAAGCCATTTGGATACTCGAGTGGTAGCTATTATTGTAAGAAAACTCAATCGAAGACAAATAATCATCCCAATTACCCTTCAATTAAATCACACCAGCTCTCAACATATATTCCAAAGTTTGGATAGTACGCTCCGTGTTCCCATCGGTTTGAGGATGAAAGGTTGTACTAAGCTTAACACAAGTATCAAACCCTTTTGAGAATGATTTCCAAAACTGAGAAGTGAATTGGGTACCACGTCGGGGATAATTGATAGGGGCACTCCATCAACCTATCCACTTCCCTCAAGTACAACTTAGCATAGTCTTCCGCCAAATAAGGAACCTTGACAACAATGAAATTTGCTGATTTCATCATAGAATCCACAATAATCTAAATTGAATCACGTTGCCGCTAGGTGCGGGGTGAACCAACAATAAAGTCCATATTCAAATATTCCTACGTCTAAATAGGAATACTAATATCTTGGCACAAATCTCCCAGATTTTGATGGATAACTTTCACTTATTGACAATAAGGAAACTTAGCCACAATTTCCACCATATCTTTTGTTATCCCATTCATCCAATAGACCTCTAGAAAGTTACAGTACATCTTGGCTCTTGATAAGGTTTTCTTTTTCAAGCCATCGACATTGGGAACACACAATCAACCTTGATATCGAAGCACATCATCTCCCTTTTGGGAGATGCCTCAATGAACTTTTAAGAATCGCTTCTTCTAACTCAACCAAGATAGCGTCAAGACATTGCTTTGCTTTCACATAGGACACAAAATATGATTTGGAACCATTATGAACCATAACACCACCTTTGGTGGATTCAACCAACTGAACACCTAATTGGGCCAATTTATGAACATCCCTAACCAAGTCCATTTTATCTTCCTCAACACAGGTGATACTACCCATTGATAGCCGACTAAGATGATCCACCACCATATTCACCTTACATGAGTGATAGAGTACGCTAATGTCGTAATCCTTTAGCAACTGAAGCTACCTCCTTTGGAGAAGATTTAGATCCTTTTGCTCGAACACATATTGCAAACTTTTGTGGTCGTTAAAGATATCAACATGAACATCACATAAGTAATGCTTCAAAATCATTAAGGCAAACACAACCGCTGCTAGTTCCAAATAATGGGTAGGTTAGGTCTTCTCATGAATTCTAAGTTGCCTTGAAGCATAAGCAATAATTTTTCCGTTTTTCATAAGGACACATCCAAGTCCAATCTCTAAAGCAACACAATAAACAACAAACCCATCAGACCCTTCTTGTAAAGTCAACAACCAAGTAAAGGTAAGACTATCTTTCATTTCTCATAAAATTTTCTCACACTCTTTCAACCATATGAACTTAACTTTCTTTTGGGTCAACGTTGTTAGAGGAGAGGCAATCAATTAAAACCTTTCAATAAACCTTCTAAAAGAACCCGCCAAACCTAAGAAACTTCAAATATTTGAAGGGGATATGAGTCTAGGGCAATTTTTAACCTCATCCGTCTTCTTAGGATTTACCTCAATACCCTTGCCAGAAACAATGTGACCAAGAAAAGCCACAGACTCAACCGAAACTTGCACTTACTAAACTTTGGAAATAGTCGTTAGTCCTTGAGAAGTTACAACACAATTCTCAAATAATCGGTGTGCTCATCCACACTCCTTGAGTAAATCAAAATATCATCAATAAATACAATCACAAACATATCAAGGTATTGTCTAAACTTCCTATTCATCAAGTCCATAAATGCGGCCGGATTATTATTCAAGTCAAATGACATTACGAAAAACACATAATGACCATACCAATTTCCAAAAATTTTATATTGGAGCACATAATTTCGGACTAAAGGTTGCTACTAGAGACTACCCTAATTGACCCTCCACCTGAAAGTCCTCTCAGTGGTAAGTCTAAATCCCAACAAAATAGATAAAAGTAAAATATTAATTTAACATAGGGAAAGACAATGATCAATACCAATCAACTTTTTCAAAATCAAAACATAGAAAAGCTCTTTAAGCACAATTCAACATGGATGACAAAACCTTTCATCAATGTGAATTCATTTGTGAGAAATACCTTTCACAATCATGATCGTTATAGTAAGTGAGAAATCCTTTCACAATAGCATCAATGCTTTCCTTTCAAAGTATTATCAATTCACTTACCATAACTTCATGAAAACATGAATATCTTCATAAATTCATAATTCATAGTTCATGGGTTAATCATAAGATCATGGTTGAAAAGCATAATTTAGGCATAAGAAAGTACAATTTCAACTAAATATTATAGATTAACATTAAATATTGCCTTACAAGACTCAATCAATCATAATTGGAAGCAAACCACATTCAGTGAATTGAAACCCTAATTTGATAAATTGAAGATTAAATTGGGAACTAGAAATCTTTGGGGAACCATGGAGGAAAGGACTACATGGGTGATGTTGACACAAATTTTTTGTCTGATATTCTTTTAAAACTAATACTTTTAAGTATTTCATTCGTTAAATAGTTCAAAATGTGTGTTTTACAATTTTATGTAATTTAGTGATAATTATCCTTAATTTTTAAAATATTCGGATTTTTATCGGTTAATTTGATTAGATTATTTTTTTTGTCATAGCCGTTTGCATACGTTTAAATATTTTTTCATTTTTTATTAAATTATTATTTCTGTTATATTACATTTTTTTACATGTCATTGGTTATGTTCGTAAAAAAAATTTAAATTCATTTTATTTGTTATTGTTAATATTCATTTAGATATTTTGCACAGTCAAGAAATTCATTCAAATATGGATAAGATTTCATACACAGATATTTTATTAACTTGTGGTTTTGGCCCATTGTTTTAAAATAATGGTATTGTACTATTGGTGGTTTTCAATTTTCTATTTAAGCAACTTCTTGGTCATTAAGTTAGGGGTGGTGAAATAATTTTTAGAATTTTAGAGAGAGTTTCCAAATTAGTAAGATCTTAGAGTCTCTCCTTCCCTTTCTTTTTCCGGATGTGGAACATCTAAGAATCTTCTAGGCTAAGCAAGGGACCAAGTGAGAGGTCACAAGCTAATACTGAGCCCGAGCACCCTTCGCGAAGGCGTACATGAGGCGTGGTGTAGCTCCTGGAGGTTCACAGTGTTGAGCCATAGAGGGCTCCCCTCCCACGCGAAACTAGACAACTCGTGGTGAGCACCGCAGCGCGTAGTGATGCCCGTGAAGGGGGAGGCAATATCCACTTTAAGGTTAACCCTCCACACGAGTCAGTAGACAGCTCGTGGAGTGGGTCGTGAGGTAAGTGTGGTTTTGGGTAAAGTTTTCCAAGCCACTTGTCAAAGACCACAGTTGCCTCTACGGTCGTGTGATCCTTGACGGCTCGTGATGGGCACCATTTGGGTCTTTTCCAGATTTCTTTAAAACAATACTATGTCATTTTTCCTATGCCTAAAAACCCTATATAAGTATTTTTAACCCCAAATTCATCCCATTTAAGTCATTCTTGTAACACCTCAGAACTTATCACACCAGAACAACAGAAAAATAGGTGAACCACGACAGGGTTCACGAACCATGAAAGGAACCATTGTTTGTCGACCTCTCTGTGGTTCACACCCAACTTAGGAATTGTGGACCACGAAACACTTCACGGGCCATGGACCACTACGCAAACCGTACTAATGCTCGTGGGAGTGAGACAAAACCTCTCAGGCACTGACATCAGACCGCGAAGCCCTCCACAGGCCGTGGTCTTGTTGAAGGGCTGTGGGAGGGTCTGTGGACCTAAGCCAATAGACCTCCAGCCCTAGTGGGGTACCATGGTGACCTTCACGGTGTGTGGTCCTCCACATGGTGTTTGGTAGGGCTCATGGACAGGACTTCCAGAACTAGTAGCCACTGCCAGCAAACCACAACCCAGTCGAAGGTCTGTGGTCCTAGTGATGGCCCATCACTAGCACCATGGATCGCCTCTGACAGCTTTTAAGTAAGGGGTTGTTTGGTCTTTTCCCCTTATGTGTTGGGAACCTACACTAAGTTGTTTAATCCCTAAACTACGTAGTTTTGGTCAGTTTGAAACTAGTAACATAGTAAGAACTAACCCTAATCGATTCACTCTTCTAAATTAGTTAAACGTAGAGCAAAAGAGGAGAAATAGTCAACCAAACCCCTCAAGAACACGCAGAAGGTTTTCTTCATTACCATCCCTGAAATTGAAGGATTTCTCCACATATTTCGTCACCATATATGTGGGATTTCACTAGTGGGTTCCTTTTACCCATTAGGTCCCTAGAATTCAATCATATTCTGGATTCCCTACATATTGTTTAGACCTAAGGTTTTCTTGAAATTTAGAGAATTGCTGGGATTTAGTTGTTGTAGTGCTCTTACTCACATTTTCATGTTTCATGACATTATTTCTTAGTTCCTTCCATGAAACTCAGAACCCTAGTTGTATAGATTCGTTTAGTTCATGAATTACACTAGCTAGGATAGATAAACAGATATACATGCCTCAGATTTTGAATGTTTCATTATCAGTACTAATATGTTGCATTCTCAGTTAGCATGTCAGAATGTTAAGTTATCCAGTATATTTCAGTTATGTTGTATTGTACACATCTCCAGTTGGGAGTAGTCTTAGACCTAGTTGGACTAGGGTTCAACATACCCTCATAGTCCCAGAACTACGTGCCCCCATATGTTTATAAATCCCTTCTATTGGGCATCAGATTTAGTGATCACGCCAGTCATGCCTTTATACCCCTAGCAAGGTATGTTGGGGTCTCTCGATAAGACGTATACATCGGACTCCACGTTCAGCTCATGTGGTTTTATGTTGGTTAGTAGTAGCTCCCACTGTCAGACTCTCGTGCATTTGACCAGGTTTTTTGTTATACTTCAATATTCAGTCTCAACATGTTATGTACTTGGGCATTGCATTCAGTTTAGTTCATTCAATATATTTTAATATCTTCATCATGTTCAGATTATATCATTGCTCAGTATTCTTTGTTCAGTTTATATGTTTGTTTAACTTTATCCTATCCTACATACTCAGTACCTTTCAAGTACTAATGCGTACTCTGCGCTACATCTTTTCGTGATGTAGGTTCAGGTCCTAAGCATTCAGATCACTTGTAGATCGGTTTCCGATCCGGATTCAGCAGCATCAGTAGTGATTCCTCATACTTTGAGGACAATTGACATGTTTTCTATTTTAGTCTTTCACTTAAGTTTAAGTTTTGCTAGAGTTAGTTGGGGCATGTCCCAACGTCTCTAGTCAGTTAGAGGCTTTATTCAGACATAGTTACATTCAGCTTTAGATTTTGAGTTATAATCCAGTATCATTAACTCTTATTCAATATTTTTATATTTAAACCGGTTTTGGGTATTCCCCACTATTAGTTATCTCATGTTTTATGTTTCCGCATAGTATATTTTGTTCAGTTGTTTAAGTATGCTATTGATATGTCAGCTCTAGTTTAGCTTGGGGTCATTTGTGATCCTAGGTTCCGCGTTTACGTCAACGGGGTAGTCTCGGGGAATGACACTTCTCTTAAATTTACCAAAGAAGATCAAGTTCTTCCTCTCCAAAATATTTCTCCATCTAGAAAACTTGAAGAAGAAGGGTTCAACCTAGGGTTTCAAAGCAAGTCTCCAATTACACCATTGAAGGCAAACTGTTGGCATTGAGGTATGATAGTTTTTAATCCATGGAACCCTTGCATCCATCGAGCCCCCAAGTTCTCCAAATTTAAAACTAGAAATTCCCCAATTTGAGTTATGGTTTTCTTCCAAGTTATGGGTTCTTATGAATAGTGATTCAATTGATTGAATTATAATTTATAATGCATGAATTGAGAAGATTGCTTTTATAATGAAATTCCATGTACCCATGCTTAACCCATGTTTCTAAAAAGAAATTTATTTAAAATGGGTTTTACTCTATAAAAGGAGAATTTATGGATTTATGTGTTTTCTTATATGATAAATAAGATACGATATGAACTTCTTTGAGATTGAAGCATATGTGATGATTTATGATAGGAATTACTTTAAGAGTGAAGCATGTGTTATTAATAATTGATTCCTCAGGTGATTGTTGTGGATGGGATTTTTCCACATGAGTTTTTGTGTATGAATTGAAAGGATTTCTCACATTAAATGATTCTAGGTTGAATGGATTTCTCACCTAAAAAAATCTAACCTAAGGAACTATGAAAATGTTTAGGCAAGAGGAGATTACCCATGACCTCTAAAATAAAGGATAAGAGGTGATTACCCATATTCCTTGGAGTTGGACTAGAGGCGATTAGTTTCTATAATGCATGTTGGACTAGAGGGGATTATCCATGATCCCCAGGTGAAAGGAGAAGAGGCGATTACCTATGACCCATTATAAGAAGGCAAGAGGTGATTCCCCATTTCCTTTAAAAGATAAGTTATGATATATTATGATAGATGATGAGTTTGGATTTTTGCTTGAGTTTGCCTTCCATGATGAGTATTACCTATGCCTTGACTAAGGATGAGTCAAGGTTACTTCAAGAAGTACCCCTTACCTATTCAGATGATCTATTATGTGCACTGATGATTCTTGATGACTTATATTGTCTAAATTTTATGTCTTCCCTACATTTCTTATCTAAATGTAGGGTCCAGATTTCCTGATTCTCACCTCCGTGGCTAGGATCCATAGTAGAAGAAGAGTCAAAGATTGGTGAGTCCTCATTCATCTGAGGATTTGTCAACTACTTTCCTTATGTTCTTTTCAATTCAAGTTTAGACTTCTACTTTGTTTTGAAAAAAAAAATTATGTTAAAATAATGTTTTAAATCTTATCAAATTCTATTATGTTGACTATGAAATCTAAGAGGCTTGTATGAGGCATCTTGGGGGGCTGTACGCCATTTACATCTAGGGGGTACCCCAGGGTCGTGAAAAACATGGTAATCATTGCACAAGGTTTAGAAAGGTATGTCTCAAAACCACGTCAAGTAGAGTCTTGTTCATGAATGTGAAGCGTGCAACATTTATAAATGAGAGGCTACAAGATGTTTAGTCTACACTTCTTCATTACTCTAAAGTTATTCGATAGAGTGTAACTGTATAGAGTCTCTCTTCTAATCCCTATTCGATTCTCTATAGGATATGGCTACTCGAAAAGCTTTTCCTAGAAGGAATATGAGGGAGAATGTAGAACAAGAAGCTTCTTCTCAAACCCCTCAAGCTCTGGTCGACCCTTTGGCCGAACAAGTGACTAATACGGAGTTTAGGGCAGTGTTCCAAGTGTTGGCTCAAACCGTGACGGCTTAATACAATATGGAGGTTGCGGTTCCCGTTAGTGGCATCTAGAGCAAGGGACTTCACTAGAATGAATACACTGGAGTTTCATGGTTCTAGGGTTGAGGAAGATCCTCAAGAGTTTGTTGATGAGGTTTACAAGGTATAGATTATTATGGGAAAGACGCTGGAAAAGGAGGAGTTGGCTGCTTATCAACTGAAGTGTGTTGCGTAAATTTGGTTCAATCAATGGAAATAAGAGAGACTAGAAGATGTGGGTCCTCTCAATTAGGAGAAGTTTAAGGTTGCTTTCCTTGATAGGTTCTTTCCCCTTGTTTTCAGGGAGGCAAAAGTGATTGAGTTCATCAACCTTCGTCAAGGAAGTATGAGTTTAAAGAAAAATGCTTTCAAGTTCACACAATTTTCTAAGTATGCTCCTAAAATGGTTGCCGATCCTAGGGTAAAGATGAGATAGTTTATTTTTGGTGTGTCTGAAACGGTGATTAAAGAATGTTTTACCACCATGCTTGTTAATGATATAGACATTTCTGGTCTCATGGTTCATGCTCAAAAAATTGAAGAGGAGAAACTCAATGAAAGGTCTATGGAAACAAAGAGGGCTAAAAATGGTGATGGTAATTTCTCTCATGCAAGGTTCGATGGACATGGTTGTCCTATGTTTTGACAAAGGTTTTCCGGTCAAGGTTCTTCCAATGATCTTTCTAGGTTCAACAAAGATATGGTGTCTAACCCTAAGCCTCAAGGAGGAAATGTTGGTGGGTCTCTGTTGCCTAATTGTACTAAGTGTTGAAAGAAGCACGAGGAAAATTGTATAGAGGGTTCAAATGCTTGTTTCGGGTGTGGTAAGATGGACCACAAGATAAGAAATTGTCCTTCAGTTGCCAAGAATGAAGGAGATTATTGTCAAAGTGCTCAAGCCTATCCTTCTATCTGGTCGTAGTGGTTGGGATCAAATTCTCCCAAGCAAAACAGATCTTTATGCACTTCAGACTCGTGGTGAGCAAGAGGTTTCTCCCGATGGGGTTATCGGTATGTTGAAAGTCTTCCAACTTTATATTTATGCTTTACTTGATCCTGGTGCTACCTTGTCTTTTGTGACTCCATATGTAGCTATGAGGTTTGATGTTCTTCCGGATGTTTTGTTAGATCTTTTTTGTTTCTCTACTCATGTTGGTGATTCTATTGTGGCTAAAAGGGTCTATAGAAAGTATCCCGTCTCCTTGTCCTCTCCATAGAGTTACTCTTGTTGATTTGGTAGAGCTTGATATGATAGATTTTGATGTTATCTTTGGTATTGATTGGCTGCACTCATGTTGTGCTTCTATAGATTGTAAAACTCATGTAGTCAAGTTTCTATTTCCGAATGAGCCCGTCCTAGAATGGAAAGGGGTAATTATATGCCTAAGACTCAGTTTGTCTCATGTCTTAAGCTAGAAAGATGATTTCTAAGCGTTCCTTATACCATCTAGTTAAGGTAAGGGATATAGATTTTGAAACCCCTGCTCTCGATTCGTTACCCGTTGAGAATGAGATTCCGGAAGTATTCCCAGATGATCTACACGGTATTCCTCCTTAAAGGGAAATAGACTTTGGTATTAACCTTCTCCTAGATATGCAACCTATTTTTGTCCCTCATTACTATATGGCTCCGAAAAATCTTAAAGTATTGAAGGAGTAATTGAAATATTTGTTGGATAAAGGTTACATTCGATCGAGTATCTCTCCATGGGGTTCTCTAATTTTGTTTTCAGAAAGAAAGAAGGTTCTCTCCATATGTGTATATACTATCGGTAGTTCAACACGGTTAGCATTAAGAATAAGTATCCTTTCCCCAAGGATAGATGACTTGTTTGACCAACTTCAAGGGGCAGTTTATTTTTCCAAAATTTACCTCCGGTTGGGTTATTATCAATTGAGGGTGAAGGAAGATGATATTCGAAACACGGCTTTAGAATCTGATATGGTCATTTTGAGTATTTGGTGCCATCCTTTTGTTTGACTAATGCTCCATCTGCCTTTATGGATTTGATGAATAGGGTGTTTAGACAATATCTTAACATGTTCGTGATTGTGTTCATTGATTAAATATTGATTTATTCGAGAAGTGAGGATGATCGCATCAATCATATGAGGATCGTGTTGCAAATTTTCAAAAACCAACAACTCTTTGAAATGTTTAGCAAATGTGTGTTTTGGCTAAGGTCTGTGGCTTTCCTTAGCCGTATTGTTTCATGTAAGGGTATTGAGGTAGATCCTAAGAGGAATAATGCGGTCAAAAGTTGGCCTAGAACTCTATCCCCTTTCGAATATTAGAAGTTTATTTGGTTTGGCTGGCTAATACTGTCACGCCCCGAGGCTACCCCCTTGACGTAACACGGGACCTAGGATCACGATTGCCCCCAAGCTAACCCTAAACTTACATATCATAAGCATACTTAAAGATTACTAAAAATAGAAATATTGCGCGGAAGTTTAAACATGATGTGAAGTGAAATGATGGGGAATACCCATTCTATGTCCGAATATATAACGACTGAGTGTACAATAACAATTGAATGATCAAACTCAAATCTAAAATTGAATCTAACTATGTTTGAAATAAGCCTCTAACTGATTAAAGATGATGGGACAAGCCCCCAGGTAACTCTAGCAAAAATGAAACTAAAAAAACTGGAAATGAAAGAAAACATGTCTATCGTCCTCGAAGAATGCAGACTCACCCTGGTACTGCTAAACTGGAGATCGGGAACTGATCTATGCGTGATTTGAATGCTGAGAACCTGAACCTACATCACGAGAAGATGTAGCGCAGCGTATGCGTCAATACTTGAAAGGTACTGAGCATGCATGATAGAATAAAGCTAAACAATATATAAATAACTGAACAAAGCAATAAGAGCAATGGTATAATCCGAACTAAATGTAAATAGTGAAATATACTGAATATTGAGCGAACTGAATGCAATGACCAAGAACATAACATGATGAGACTGAATACTGAACTGTAATTGGTAACCTGGTCAATATATTAGAGTCTGACTGTGGGAGCTACTATCAACCGACATAAAACCACGAGAGCTATCCGTGGAGTTTGATGCTTACGCCCCATCGATAAGACCCAATATACCTTGCAAGGGGTACAAAGGCATGACTGGCATGATCACTAAACATTATTTCCACAGAGGGGACTTAACCTATGGGGGCACGTAATTCTGGGACTATGAGGGTTATTGACCCTAGTGCACTCTATATTAAGCCTACTCCCTATGGAATATGTAAATTACACAATATGACTAAATTTTGATAATACTGAATAGCTCAAAATACTGACATGCTAGCTGAATATGCAACATTAATGTACTGATAATGAAACATTCTTAACTGGGGAATGTATATCTGAAAACCTGACCTAGTAAGTATAATTCATGAACTAAACGAATCCACACAACTAGGGTTTTGAGTTTCATGAAAGAAGCTAAGCAACAATTCCTCAAAACCATGGTAATATGATTAGTATTAGTCTAATAGCTGAATCACAACACTTTTCTAAAGTTCAAGAAACCCAAGGTCTAAACATGATATAGAGAATCAAGAATCTCACTAAATTCTAGGGACCTAATGGGTGAAACGAACCCACTAGTGAAATCCCACATACCTGGTGACGAATTCCATGGAGAAATCTTTCAATTTTAGGGCTAGAATTTGAGGAACCCTTGTTGCGTTCTTGAAGAGGGTTGGTCAACCCTTTATTCTCCCTTTCGCTTAAATTGGATGAATTTTTGAGAATGACTTGACTAGTTTAAGTTCTAATTTAGTAACTAGGACAAAGCTGACAAAACGATGTAGTTTAGGGGTTAAATGACGCAGTTTAGGTGTCCAACACACACGAAAAAGTCCAAAATGACCCTGACTTAAAAATTGTCGGGGCCAACTAACAAACCTGACCAACGACTGACCTACGGTTTGTCTTGTCAGTCTTTGACTGGCTTCATAGAGATGGATTGTGGGGGTCTGAACCACGGCCTGGACCACGAACCGTGGTCCCACCTATGATACGTAGGTCCTGGTGTAGGTCCAGACCTGGCTAATTTTTTTGTAGGTGCTGGGAGCAAGTTGTAGGTGGCCAACCATGGATCCCACCTACGGTTTGTGGGTCAACCGGCAGTCCATTGGTGGCCCCTTTGCTGGCACCTACAACTTCTTAAATTTCGGGATTTTTGGTTTTCTAGATTACGGGGTGTTACATTATCTCCCCTTTGGGAACATTCGTCCTTGAATGAAGACTAAACTAGCTGAATATGGAGGGAGAGAGGTCCAAACCCTACCACTAAGTACTGGAACTTAAATCTGACTGAACTAAGTTCCAAGAACATGAAAATATGCTGAGAATGCAGGTATAACTAAAGCAACCTTATAGTAAGACTGAATCTACACATCAGTAACTGAAAGACTCGAGAGTAACTGTTACCTCAAGCTGGAATGGAATCAGAAGTAAGGAGATGAGGATACTTGGCCTTCGTGGCTGCTTCTGCTTCCCAAGTAGCTCCCTCTACGGACGTACTCCCCCAAGCTTGTCAAATCTCATCACCCCCTTTATAGTTGATACTTTCAGGAAAACCCAATCATCTATTTTGAACTCCAAGTCCCTTCTCCTTACATCTACATAGGACTCCTGGCGACTATGGGTTATCTTAAATCTATTTCTGATGAGCAGATCTTTTTCAATATCATCATGAACTGAATTTGGTCCTAACAAGGCTGCTTCGCCTACTTCAAACCAACCAACTAGAGATTTACATCTACGCCCATATAATGCCTCATAAGGGGCCATCTGAATATTGGAATGGTAGCTATTATTGTAGGCAAACTCTGTGAGAGGTAGGTGATCATCCCAACTACCCTTGAAATAGATCACGCAAGCTCTCAACATTTCCTCTAAGGTCTGAATGGTACGATCGTCCTGACCATCCGTATTTGGATGAAATGTTGTGCTGAGATTAAACTGAGTACCAAAACCTTTCTAAAATGACTTCCAGAAATGAGAGGTAAATTGAGGACCTCTATCGGAGATGATACACAAAGGAACCCCATGCAACCTAACTATCTCATTAATATAAATCTTGGTTTAGTCCTCCGCCGAATCTATAGTCTTAACAATCAAAAAATGAGAGGACTTAGTAACTGTGTCTACTATAACCCAAATGGAGACATGTTGTCTGCGAGTACGAGGTAAACCTGTAATGAAGTCCATATTTATCACTTTCCACTTCCATGTAGGAATGTTAATCTCTTGAGTCGTACCTCCTGGTTTCTGAAGTTCTACCTTCACCTGCTGACAATTTGGGTACTTAGCCACAAAATCTTCTATATCCCTTTTCATGACTTTCCACCAAAAGACTTCCCACAGATTACGGTACATCTTGGTGGGACCTGGATGAACAGAATACCTGGATTTATTGGCTTATGTAAGAATCTGTTGTATCAACTCACCCACCTTAGGAACACATAAACGACCTTGGTAGTGAAGCACACCATCTCCCCCTTGGGAGAAACCTCAACTTTTTGCTAATGAACAGTTGAAGCAATATAGGATCACTGTCTTGTTTTTCATTAACCTCCGCTACCAATGAAGATTCTGACCCATTCTGGACTGTTAAACGACCATCTGATATGCTCATAAGGCGCACTCCTAAGCGAGCATGTCGGTCATCATCTTTTGCTAGTTCATTCCTTTCTTTCTCAACAGGCGCTACACTACCCATAGATAGTCTGTTAAGAGCATCAGCTACTACGTTGGACTTACCAGGATGGTAAAGCATATTCATATCATAATCTTTTAGGAATTCAAGCCATCTCCTCTGGTGAAGATTCAACTCTTTCTGGGTGAAAACACACTAAAGGCTTTTATGGTGTGTGAACACATCTACGTGAACACCATACAAGTAATGTCTCCAAATCTTTAGGGAAAATACCAATGTTGCAAGCTCAGGACATGTGTCGGATAGTGCACCTTAAGTTGTCTAGAAGCATAAGTTGTAACCTTACCTCAATGCATTAACACATAACCTAGGCCGACTCAGGATGCATCACAATAGATCTCATAACCTTCTGAACCCTCTGGTAGAGTCAAAACAAGAGATTTAGTTAACATAGTTTTTAGTTTTAAGAAGCTCTTCTCATACTCATCTGGCCACTCGAACTGAACCTTTTTTGAATTAACTTAGTCAGTGGTGATGCTACAGATAAAAATCCTTCCACGAACCTTCTGTAATAACCAGCCAAACCCAACAATCTTCGTATATCTGTAGGAGAGGTAGGTCAGGGCCATTGTTTCACTACCTCTATTTTCTGAGAATCCACTCAGATCCCTTCGCGAAGAAAAGCAACTGATTATAAACAAAACTCATATTTCTAAACTTAGCAAATAACTGGAGATTTTTTAGAGTTTGCAGGACAACCCTCAAATGAGTCACATGTTCTTCCTTATTTCTAGAGTAAACGAGGATATCATCAATAAAGATGATAACAAACAAGTCCAAATACTACTTGAACACCCTATTCATCATATCCATGAAAGTTGTAGGAATATTGGTTAGTACAAATGATAGAACTACAAATTTATAATGACCATACCGAGTTCTGAAGGTTGTTTTTGGAATGTCACTATCTCTGACTCTAAACTGATAATAATCGGATCTGAGGTTTATTTTCGAAAAATGACTAGCATCCTGAAGTTGGTCGAACAAGTCATCAATCATGGGGATAGGGTACTTATTCTTGATTGTAACTTTTTCCAACTGCCTATAATCAATGCACATCCTGAGAGAACCATCTTTCTTTTTCACAAACAACATTGGTGCACCCCATGGGGAAATACTAGGTCTGATGAAGCCTTTATCTAGAAGGTCTTTCAACTACTCTTTCAATTACTAAAGCTCTTCTAGAGCCATTATGTAAGGAGGAATAGAAGTAGGCTGGGTATTTGGAAGGAGATCAATACCATAGTAGACTTCCCTTTCGGGAGGAAATCCAGGAATATCTTCTAGAAACACTTCTGGGAACTCATTTACTACTGCAACTGACTCAAGAGTTGGGGTTTCAGAACTTGCATCCTTAACCCGTACTAGATGATAGAGATCATATTTATCGCCTTAAGGTAAGAAATGAATCGACTCATAGGAACTGAGCTACTACCCTTCCATTCTAAGAGTGGCTCATCTTGAAACTGAAAACGAACGATCCTACTTCTACAATCGACTGAGGCATTACAGGAATTTAACCAATCAATGCCTAGAATGATATCGATGTATACCATTTCTAACTCTACAAGATCTACTGAGGTGACTTTCTAAGAGATTGTGATAGGGCAATTTATGTATACCCATCTAGCTATAATTGGGTCACCGACGGGAGTAGATACTGAGAAGGGTTCTGAGAGAGATTCTGGACTGACATCGAAGTTTACTGCTATATATGGAGTTACAAAGGAAAGAGTAGCCCATGGATCTAACAAAGCATAAACATCTAAGTGAAAGACTCGCAACGTACCACTAACCACATCAGGAGAATCTTCCTGATCCTGGAGATCCTGGAGAACATACAACTTGTTCTGGCGCTGATCGCCAGTTGCACCAGATGAAGTACCCTGCTGAGTTGGGTGACCTGTTGGTGGTGTTGAAATTGTAGACTGAGCCCTACTATTGTTACCTCCTTGTCCCTGTTTAGAAGAAGGGAAATCCCTCAACCTGCGACCAGTCTGACCACACTTAAAACATCCATCCTTCCTACAAGACACTCACCTGGATGGTTCTTACCATACTTTGGACAAGTTGGGTAGGTTCTGGTAACTGAAATACTCCCTAGAGACTTAGAGTATGATGTCCTGCCTTTCTGATCCTATCGAAACCTGGAGGATGGAACACTAGATGATGAATGTGTTGGGGCTGAAGATTTCTAATTAAACTGTGAGCGATTTCCACAACTTGATTTCTGATGAGTGTATTCGAAGTTCCCTGTTATAGCCTTCTTATTCTCCTTAGCAAGTTCCCTAAGCTTGTCTCCCTCAACCTGCTAAGCATGAGTCATGAGCCTAGAGATATTAATGTCCTCCAACAACATCACATTTCTGCATTGTGTTTTCACCAACTCAGACACTCAAAATAGGAACTTACTCATTTGCGCCTTGGGATCGGCAACCATAGGTGGAGCATACCTGGAGAGATGGCTGAACTTAAGTTCATACTATTGGACCGATATAGAACCTTGTCTCAAATTCATGAATTCATGTGCCTTAACTTCTCTCAACTCTCTCGGAAAGAACTTGTCCAAAAAAGATTCTATAAAAACACTCCTAAGTCACATGAGCAGCATTCTCACCCATGTTCTCCTTCCACTTCGTGAACCATATGTGAGCCACATCCTTATGTTGGTAGGACACCAACTCTACCCTATAATTTCCAGTCACTTGCATCACTCCAAATATCTTCTTGACCTCATCAATAAAGTTCTGGGGATCTTCACCAACTTGTGACCCTAGAAACTCAGGTAGATTCATCCTAACGAAATCACGAACCCTAGCTACCACTGATCCACCACTAGCATTTGCATGAACTAGAAACTGCTGATTGTTCTGGTCAGCTACACTCTGGGCCAAACTTTGAATGTTGTTCTGAAATTCAGCATTCGAAACCTCATGGTCTGGGACTAAAGGAGTTGCGTTAGCGTTGCTGGAGTTAGCATTCTAGGTAATCTCTACGAGGAGGCATGATCTAAAAATACATAATGTCGAGTAAGAAAAAGGAGATCATACCCACAAATGATAAGAATATAAAAAATGTGAAGTTTTTCTTAAAACAGTTCGTAGCCTCTCCCTCATAGGTATGTTGTGCTTCACACTCATGAAGGGGACTCTACTTAGTGCGGCTTTTCAAACATCCTAGGAATTTTGAACCAATTTTGTCCCGCCCTAAGGCTAGCCCCTTGACGTAACACGACACCTAGGATCAGGAGTGACCCCAATCTAACCCTGAACTGGCATATCATAAGCATACTTAAAGATTTACTTAAAATAGATATATTGCACGGGAGCTTAAACATAATATAAAGTGAAATGATGGGGAATGCCCATTCTAGGTCTGAATATATAAAGACTGAGAGTTCAATAACAACTGAAAGATCAAACTAAAATATAAAACTAAATCTAACTATGTCTGAAATAAGCCTATAACTGACTAAAGATGTTGGGACGTACCCCCAACTAATTCTAGCAAACCTGAAACTAAAAAGAATGAAAATGAAAGAAAACATGTCTACTATCCTCGAAAAATGAGGACTCACCATTGGTACTGCTGAACTGGATATTGGGAACAAATCTATGCGTAATTTGAATGTTAAGGACCTGAACCTACATCACGAGAAGATGTAGCACAGAGTATGCGTTAGTAGTTGAAAGGTACTGAGCATGCATGATAAAATACAGCTGCAAAATATATACATAACTTAACAAAGCAATAAGAGAAATGATATAATCTAAACTAAATGGAAATGCTGAAATATACTAAATATTGAGCTCACTGAATGCAATGACCAAGAACATAACATGGTGAGACTGAATAATGAACTATAACTGGAAACCTGGTCAATGTACAAAAGTCTAATTGTGGGAGCTACTATTAACCGACATAAAACCACGAGACCAATCCGTGGAGTCCGGTGTTTATGCCCCATCGAGAGGACCCAACATACCTTGCCAGTTGTATAAAGGCATGATTGGCGTGATTACTAAATATTATGCCCACAGAGTGGACTTAACCTACGAAGGCACGGTGTTCTGGGATTATGAGGGTGACTGATCCTAGTCCACTTGGTATTAAGCCTACTCCCAATGGAATATGTAAATAACACATTATGACTAAATTTCTATAATACTAAATAGCTCAAAATACTGACATGCTAACTGAAAAATGCAACATTAATGTACTTATAAAGAAACATTCTTAGGTGGGGCATCTTTATCTAAATAACCTGACCTAGAAAGTGTAATTCATGAACTAAACGAATCTACACAACTAGGGTTCTGAGTTTCATGCAAGAAGCTAAGTAAGAATTCCTCAAAAACATGGTAATATGATTAGGATTATTCTAACAGCTGAATCACAACACTTTTCTAAAGTTCAAGAAACCCTCGGTCTAAACATGATATAGAGAATCAAGAATCTCACTGAATTCTATGGACCTTATGGGGAAAGGAACCCACTAGTGAAATCCCACATACCTGGTGATGAATTTCACAGAGAAAACTTTTGATTTCTGGGATGGAACTGGAGGAAACCTTGTTGCATTCTTCGAGAGGGTTGGTCGACTATTTCTTCTTCCTTTTGTTCAAATTGGATGAATTTTGGAGAACGACTTGACTAGGGTAAGTTCTAATTTAGTTACTAGGACAAAGTTGACCATAATGACGTACTTTAAGGCTTAAATGATGCAGTTTAGGTGTCCAATACATAGGGAAAAGACCAAAACGACCCTGACTTAAAAGTTGTCGGGGGCAACAAATGGATTGTCAACAAAGCTATAGTCCATCCTGTTAGTTGTCCATTGGCTTCAGAGAGATGGATTGTGGGGGTCTGAACCATGGCCAGGACCACGGAATGTGGTCCTACCTACAGTCCGTAGGTACAGATATGGCCAATATTTTTCTTGGTTCTGGAAGGGAGCTACATGTGGCTAACCACGGATCCCACCTACGGTTTGTGGGTCAACCTACGGTTCGTAGGTGGCCCCGTTGGTGGCACCTGCAACTTCTGGAATTTATGCATTTTTTGTTTTCTAGAATACAGGGTATTACAACTACAGAAGGTTTGTTTAGGGGTTTTCGTTGATTGTCTCTCAATTCACAACATTGACTTAAAAAAAGGCTATCTTCATATGGTCCAAAGCATGTGAGAATAGTTTTTAAGGAATTGAAGGTTAGACTTACATCCGCTCCAGTGTTGAATTTACCAGAAGGGACGGATAGTTTTGTTGTTCATTGTGATGCCTTGAGAATTGGGTTAGGATGCGTACTGATGAGTTCGAGATTTGGACTCATTTAGGGCTTTGTTTTTATAGAATTAGTGTCCTCAAATGCTTAATTTGTGCCAATAACTAATGTAAAACCCTTTATTCTACAAGGACAACACAAGCTAAAGAAGAGAAGAGGAAAAATAAGACTGATGATTGCCGAGATAACTCAGTGAATCCCCAACTTGCTCTTTTACCACCTAAAATTACAGAACTCTGAGGCTGGAATAGGAGTAAGTTCGGTTAGTAGTAGTCTCAGTCGGCGCAACGCCGATTGCATCGACGAAGGATGACCATGCCGCCAAAGGTACTAATGAAGATCAAGAAAAACGTTGATAGGCGAGTCAAAAGAAAAAAGGGCACATCGTAGAATGAAATGGTGATTCCAATCTGGCTCACCTAAAATTACTGTGGATGGATGATGAAGTGGTGAAGAATGAAGGCGGGATGAAAGAATGATCGGCGAGTTACTAAATGGTCGGCGATGCCCGACTTTCTTCTCCGATAGGTCCCAAAAGGTCACATGCCAAACTTATATAAATAGACTTTTGCAAGAGAGAGAAATCATTCAGAAACTGGGAGGAACAAAAGATGGAGAGCAAAAACATTGTTATTGTTGATTTCAAGTGATTTTAGCAAGGTTTTTCATTTGGGTTTTGTAATAGAGAAGATATTACTATATTTTGACTTTTGAATTTCATTTCCTAGCTATGGAATGGCAGGTATTGAATTCCATCTCTTTAGTATGATTGGCTAAAACCCTAACTTTTGGGGTTTGACAATATGACCAATTGTTGCATTTTACTAAATGAGTATTATCAATTAGTGAATTTTGGTGTTAATTTGAAGTGGGTCTGAATTATTATTGTGGTTTAATTTCATTATTGCATATTTAGTGTCATATAGTTCATAGTTTGTGCTTGCTCGATAGAGAATTATAGAACCAAAGTAGTAATTTGGCATGCTTAGTAGTTGGTCATGATGGTTTCAGCTTGAGAAAGTGAAACTTGATATTCAACCTTTGTATCTAGCTTGAAAGAGTAGATTTGATGAGAAAGTGGATTGGGCGTCTTATGAAGAGTGTTGAATTTTGAGAGAATTCAACAGAAATAAAGTTATTGTTTGAAAGAAAATTGCTTTACTTATAGTCCATTCTACCCACGACGAATTAACATTGTTGGTAATGATGTACACCCATTGTGTTGAATTTGGCAGTTGGTTAGTCAAATCCCCCAAGTGTTATCTTGTTATTTGATTGTTCTGTGTTGATTATTGATGTGGGTTGGTAACGACATTCAGGAAGTTTAACTTATAGACTCTTAAGTGTGTTGTTGGTTCAGCT
This sequence comes from Solanum tuberosum, assembly GCF_000226075.1. Lineage (NCBI taxonomy): Eukaryota > Viridiplantae > Streptophyta > Magnoliopsida > Solanales > Solanaceae > Solanum > Solanum tuberosum. Next base: position 120,357 of record NW_006239274.1, on the reverse strand, counting down.
GCAAAGGTCAATGTCATACTCTCATATTCAAATTCAAAAGAAAACTACTCTCTATGGGATCAACCCCAATTCATTTAGTTGGGTTTATACTGACTGGCGATCGTTGACACTTAGAATTGGATGAAGTGTCCTTCAAAGTTTAATCAAAATGGCACCGCTGCCAGGGAGTAGCGTTGTTTAGAGTTCTTTTATCGAAGTTACGATTATGAATTTATCAGCTGTAGTTTAATCTAGTTAGACTGCATTGCATTGGTGTTAATTGGGCTGAGTGGAAGTATGTATGAGTGAGGAAGAGGTGAATGGTAGGATAGCAGGTCATAGAGACGGTATCGATGATATTAATAGTGCGTACAACCCAACCAAATCGGGAGAAATGGGTGCAATTTGCTTACCAACAACTAATGAGAATGCAATGTTGGAAGTCACAAGCACAATCCTTCAGCTCCTCAAAATGAAGGGACTTTATGGTAGGCTGACTCACGAAGATCCACATGAGCATGTGAGGAATTTCATAGATGTGTGCAGCCCGTTTCATTCAAGAATGTGACACACGAATCAATCTGACTCAGATTATTTCCACTATCTCTGACAGGAGAGGCTAGCATGTGGTTGGCTCAGCTAACAAAGAATTCCAGCACATCATAGGATGAACTTATCACGGCATTTAATACAAGATTTTTTCCTCCGTCGAGGATGATGAAACTCAGAGATAACATTTAATGTTTTAAGCGATTGGAAGGTGAACCCATCCATGAAACGCGGTTGAGGTTCAAGAAACTCCTACGTCAATGCCCAACTCACGGGCTACCAAATGATTTGCTACTCCAATATTTTTACAAGAGTCTTGATTTGGTTAATAAAGGAGTAGCTTACCAATTGGTTCTAGAGGGAACAACGTTGCAATTATTTGAGGTGACTTCATTTATTCTTGATGATATGACTAAAATAAATCAAGCGTGGTACACTCGAGAAGGATCAAGTTTTACCTTTTTATTTTAAAATGACTCAAGAGCAACTTGATAAGGAAAGAGAAAGGGATGAGAACATCGAGAAGATGTTGGCCCAAATGGAGTTACTACAAGAGCATGTGTTAGAGAATGTGAAGAAGCAAAAGGGGGAAAATTTATTGTTTAGAGTTGAGGAGGGTTCTTCCTCGAGTTATTCAAAACTGGGTGAGAATCATGGTTGGAATTCCAAGAGATATGAAGAGGGTTTCCACCCACGCTATTTACAGCGATATGGTAATCAAGGTTTGAACTTTCACAAAGAGGAAGAGCAAATAAGAGATCATCAAGGATGGTCTGAGCAAAGTGACTATTGGAGAAGAGAGGATGATCATGAAGAAGACCACACTCAATCGAGTGAGAGTCCAAAGTCGAAAGGAAGTGCAAAAAGTCCATGTGTGAATGACTTGTTATCTCGCATCCTTGACAAAGTTGAATGTTCAGATGATTTGTTAAAAGGAATGAAGGATGATTTTTCGTCATTGAATACTAGACTGAACTCTCTTGCAGATGCAATTAAGCTACTTGAAAGTCAGTTGAGCTTACTTTTCGAACAATTGAAGCCAAATATAATGGGGAAAAATGGTGATAGAGGTCTGGTTGTGGTTACTCGTAGTGGGAAGGTAGCGATAGGCGATCTGACGGGTAATGATGAAAAATACAAAGGTATGGAGGAGGAAGAAATACTCATCCATCAAAGCATTGCCAAAGGGCAACAAAAAGATGTGGAGAAACACAATCCAATCCCAAAAGTTGTGCAACCTTTACCCAAAATATCTCCTCCATTTCCCCAACACCTCAAGAAGAAGAATGAGGATGAGAAGTTCAAGAAGTTTTTATCGGTGTTCAAGACATAATCGATTAATCTCCCTCTAGTGGAGGCATTGTTGGAGATGTCGGGTTATGCCAAGTTCATGAAGTAGTTAGTCACCAAGACAAGAAGCTTGGACTTTGAAACAATTGATGTCTCTCATAGTTGTAGTGCAATTATGACTAATACAACAACAACAACAACAACAACATACCCAGTGAAATCCCACTAGGTGGGGTCTGGGGAGGGTGGAGTGTACGCAGACCCTGCCACTACCTCGTAGAGGTAGAGAGGCTGTTTCCGAGAGACCCTCAGCTCAAGTACATCAAAACCAAGTAACAGGCGAGGAAACATTGTGTAAAACATCACATCCAATAAGAAAGATAGTTATAATCAACAAGGGACAGCAACATCAATAAAACAGTGAGAGAAGTGAAACGCAATAAAACCAGAAGGCTACATGTAACACAAACAAGAACTGCAAGGGTAAGGCAAGGACTACTACAAACGCTAACAACCCAAACTCTCGCAAGGGAGGACAACACTCTAGCCCTACTAACCTACAACCTTAATACGTGACCTCCACGCTTTCCTATCTAGAGTCATGTCTTCGGTAATGTGAAGCTGAGCCAAGTCCTGTCTAATCACCTCTCCCCAATACTTCTTAGGCCTACCTCTACCCCTCCGCGTACCCTCTACTACCAGCCCCTCACACCTCCTCACTGGTGCGTCTGCGCACCGTCTCCTCACATGTCCAAACCATCTCAGTCTCGCTTCTCTCAGCTTGTCCACCACAGAGGCCACTCCCACCTTCTCCCGGATAACTTCATTCCTAATCTTATCACTCCTAGTGTGCCCACACATCCATCTTAACATCCTCATCTCCGCAACATGCATTTTCTGGACATGTGAGTTCTTGACTGGCCAACACTCCGCTCCATACAACAAGGCCGGTCTAACTACCATTCTGTAAAACTTACCTTTAAGTCTAGGTGGAATTTTCTTATCACACAAGACTCCAGAGGCAAGCCTCCATTTCATCCAAGCGACCCCAATGCGATGTGTGACATCATCATCGATGTCTCCACTTCCTTGGATTACAGACCCAAGATACTTAAAACTTTCTTTCTTAGGAATGATCTGTGTGGCAAGTCTCACATCCCCATCTGCCTCATCCAACGCATCACTGAATTTGCACTCCAGATATTCTGTTTTGGTCCTACTCAGCCTGAACCCTTTGGAAATAAAAAAAAGGAAGATCCCGGAGCCTTCACCATTCCTTGCACTATCGGTATGCTCAAATTCGCCAAGGCTCTATGTGATTTGGGAACAAGTATAAAGCTAATTCCATACGCAATCTATAAGCAACTTGGTTTGGGTGAACCAAAGTCCACAACAATGAGGCTTTTGATGGCGGATCGATCTATCAAGCACCCTGTGGGGATACTATATGATATATTGGTAAAGGTTAACCAATTCATTTTCCCAGCTGAATTTGTCATTCTCAATTGTGAAATAGTTGCTGAAATTCCCATCATTTGGGAAAACCATTATTGCCACTCGGGAGAGCGTTGGTGGATGTTGAAAGCGGAGAACTGAAGTTCCGGGTGAACGAAGATGAAGTAACCTTTAATGTTTGTAAGTCAATGAAGCACCCAAGCGATATTCATTTGTTCTCTAGTATTAATGTTATTGATGAGGCGGTTGCTAGTATGAGCCATTTGATGTGTATGAGTGAACCACTTGAAGTCGTGCTTGCTAACTATGATGAGTACGAAGTTCAAGGCTACGAAGAGGTAGTAGCTCCACTCTCAGGCATGGGGAATTATTCTAAGACTCCACTGAAGCTGGACATTGATCTAAAAAATTGAGAAAGTCCTCCCGCAAAGCCATCAACAGAAGAACCATCGAATCTGGAGTTGAAAGTACTTCCCTCCCATCTTCGATATGATTTCTTGGGGGGAAATAACACTTTACCCATGATCATTGCAGCTTATTTGCTTGAATGGCAAGTAAAATTGCTCTTCGAGGTGTTGATAAGACATATCAAAGCTATAGGTTGGACTATCTCTGACATAGTAGTCATCTCCCCTGGCATTTGCACTCACAAAATTCAGCTTGATAGTGGTTGGATGCAAGTGTGATCTACACTATTGCGGATAGCAAATGGGTAAGTCCGGTAAAATGTGTACCAAAAAAGGGAGACATCACAGTAGTCCCAAATGAAAAGGGTGAGCTTGTGTCTATGAGACCAGTGACTGGATGGCAAGTATGCATGGATTACCGGAAGTTAAACTCGTGGACCGAAAAAGATCAGTTTCCCATGCCTTTCATGGATCAAATGCTTCATCGCCTTTCAGAAAGAGAATGGTATTGCTTTTTGGATGGGTACTCCAGGTATAATCAAATCTCCATTGCTCCGGAAGACCAAGAGAAAACTGCCTTCAAAAGGATGACATTCGGGTTATGTAATGCTCTGACAACATTCCAACGTTACATGCTATCTATTTTTACTGATACGGTGGAGGATTCAATGGAAGTCTTCATGGATGACTTCTCAGTTGTGGGTGACACTTTTGAAGCATGCTTAGCACACTAGGGACAAGTTCTCCAAAAATCTATGGAGACAAATTTGGTCTTAAATTGGGAAAAATGCCACTTTATGGTTAGGGAAGGTATAATTCTTGGTCACAAAGTGTACCAAAAAGGGCTAGAGGTTGATAAAGCAAAATTTGAAGTGTTTGAAAAGTTACCACCACCAATTTCAGTGAAGGGTATACGTAGTTTCTTGGGGCATGCCAGGTTTTACCAGAGTTTAATCAAAGACTTCTCAAAAATTGCACATTCTCTATGCAAAATCTTGTAGAAGGAGGTGAAATTCCACTTTGATGATGGATGCATGGTGGCCTTTAAGTGCTTGAAATAAAAATTGATCTCCACTCCGGTCATCATTAGTCCCGATTGGTCAGAACGCTACGAAGTGATGTGTGATGCAAGCGGCACGGCATTAGGTGTCTTGTTGTGGTAAAAACGCAACAAACTATTTCACCCTATTTACTACTCAAGAAAAACTCTAAACAGTACTCAGCGTAACTACACAGTTACAGAACAAGAATTACTTGCAGTAGTATATGCGTTTGAGAAATTTAGGACATACTTGCTAGGAACTAAAGTGGTTGTTCACACTGATCATGCTGCCCTGCGGTATCTGATGGCAAAGAAATATGCTAAGCCAAGATTGATAAGATGGGTGCTATTGTTGCAAGAACTTGACTTTGAAGTCAAAGATAGGAAGGGTTGTGGATATCAGGTGGCTGACCACTTATCAAGATTGGAAGGCAAGGAAAATGACCATATTGAGGTCGACATAAATGATGCCTTTCCGATGAACAGGTACTCACGGTAACTTTTCAACAACCTCCTTCGTATGATGATTTTGCTAATTACGTGGTGTGTGGATTAATGCCGGAAGAACTGAACTTCTACCAACAAAAGAGGTTCTTGTTCGCTGTTAAGAAGTACTTTTGGGATGAACCATATTTATTCAGAGAGTGCAGACCATATCATTAGGAGATGGGTTCCGGAGGAAGAAGCCATCGAAATTCTCCATGATTGTCATGCCTCACCGGTTGGAGGTCATCATGGTGGTGTACGTATAACTGCTAAGGTTCTTCAAAGTGGTTACTACTGGCCGTCCCTCTACAAGGAGGCTCATGTTAAGAAGTGCACTCAATGTCAGAAACAAGGTGGGGTGTCCAAAAGACACGAGTTGCCTCTTAATCCCATTTTAGAAGTTGAGCTATTTGATGTTTGGGATTTAGATTTCATGGGCCCATTTGTTAATTCGTTTGGTAACAAATACATTTTGGTGGCAGTAGATTATGTTTCTAAATGGGTAGAGGCGTTTGCACTACTGAACAATGAAAGGAGAAGTGTTGTTCAATTCCTAAAACGCTACATATTTGCTAGATATGGTACTTCTCGGGCTATTATTAGTGATGGGGGTTCCCATTTTTGTAACAAGTTTTTTTCATCCGCATTAAGAAAGTATGGAGTGAAACACAAAGTAGCAAGTCCATATCATCCCTAAACGAGTGGCCAGGTTGATATCTGATTATTCCGAGATTTGGACTCATTTAGGGATTTATTTATAATGATTTGGTGTCCTCAAATGCTTATTTTGTGCCAATAACTGATGTAAAACCCTTGATTTCCAGGTATATGGATCGAGGAACAAAGCAAGGACACTAACTTGCAAAAAGGAACGAAGCGAGCTAAAAGAATGCAGAAAAGCAAGCCTGGTGATCGCCAAGTCCACTTGGCGAGTCACTGAATGTCTGTTTGACCGCCTAAAGTTTCAGTGTGCTAAACCCTGAAGGAAAGAACAAAGTTGGCGAGAGAAAGGAGCAGTAGGCGGATCGCCGAGTGGTTCCGCGATGCAGTGTTGAATCACCCAAAGTTACATACCTTAAGGATGTTGAAGGCCAAGGAAAAAAGGGAGATGGAATTGACCAAAGGGCGGATCTCCCCGTGGTTCGGTGAGCCCAACTAACTTCACCGAGTGAAACTTCCCATCACATTTTTGGCGACTATAAATACATTTTTGAATCAATTGAACACTATCTGATATAATAATATTTATTATATTATTAAGTTTTGAACTTAAAGACAAGTTTTCTCTAGTTTTCCTTAGCTTTGAAGAGTTGAAGTTTTTCACTTTTGAGAAATTGGAAGTGGGTCTATGAGATTCTTCGAGTTGGAACATTGTAAAGGCGAAATCAATCTTACCCAGTTGATGGAAACTCAATTTGGTAACAGTTTATATCTTTTTATAATATCTAGCTAAACCCCCAATTCTTGGGGTGTGATTATGTGATTATGGGCTAATTTTGTTTATGGGTATTGCAAATTGTTAGGTTAAATGCTATTTAGAAGTGAGTTCAATCATTAACTGTGGTTTAATTTAAGAATTTTAGTTGCAAATGCAGTTCTACTCTTTTGTTTTTGGCTTGCTCGAGAGAGAGGTTTGAAAACTAACCTTTTTGATTGATGGTCTGTGGGTATTGGGTTGACATGGGTTCAGCTCGAGAGAGTGAATCCTAAACCCAATTCCACACATTCAGCTCGAGAGAGTGAATGGACTAAGGTGTGGGTTGTTTTTATTTTGCATGCTTGTCGATGTTCGAGAGAAATCAACTTTATTCAGGGTGAATTGTTCGAGAAAAAGTTTACCTCCTCTATAGCCTAGATTACTCTATAATATCTATTTATTTTCTAATAGTTGCAAGTACCCATTTGTCTATATTAGCCTATAATTGATCACATCCCAAGAACCCGTCTCAATATCGTATTTCGTATTGTTTACCGTTGTTTGTAGTTGATAATTAAAACCAAAACCCCTTTATTTGACATTCGTGTCACCCCTTGATTTGAATTATGTTTTTATTCGATAATTTCTATTCCTATGACTAATTTGACCATGTTCGTACTTCCTAATTGATTCTCAAACATGTACCACTCCCTGTGGGATTCAACCCCAACTCATTTAGTTGGGTTTTATACTGACTAGCAATAATTGACACTTAGAATTGGATGAAGTGTCCTTGAAACGTTAATCAAAATGGTTCCATTGTCGGGGAGTGGTGTTGGTTGAGATTCTTTTGGTGAAGTTGAATTTTGTTCTTTTTCAGCATAGTTGAATCTAATTATTTTTAGTTTTGGTTTTCGTGTTGCTTATTTAGCAGAGGAAATGAGCATATCTTATAGCAACGATGACCCAATGGACTACCCTCCTTTGAGATTGATGATTCTTAGGGATAACATCCTAAATTTCAAGCAATTGGAGGGTGAGACTATCCATGAGTTGTGGCCATGATTTAAGGCACTATTGCAGCAGTGCCCAACTCATATAATTCAAGATAAGATGCTACTGGAGTGCTTCTACAGAGGTCTTGGTCCTGAAAATAGAAGAGTGGATGACCAAGTTTCTCCGGGTGGTCTAATACGACAATCCTATGAATAGCAGCCCAACTCCTTGATCGCATGATTAAGACCAACAAGAAGACAGAGAAGAAGCAAGGACTGGCCACATTGTAGAATCAATTGGATCTCTTGGCCAAAAATATCATCGAACTAGAAGTAATGTACAAGAAAAAAGATAGGTACATTCCCACTCACAAACGTAGAAGTCTGAAGGAGTATAAGGGTGGGCAGATAGAAGAGGTACTCTTACTGATTCATCACCAAGTCGAAGAACATGACAGGGTGTTAAAAGAGATAAAGAGAATGTCTTAATGCTAAATCAGATGACTGTCTCTCATTCCATGTCGATTCAGCTTCTGGAGACCCAAATGGGTCATAGGTTGTCTCATCCCTACCTAAGACAAAAAAGGGGGTTGCCTAGTGATCGTAAGGCAAACCTCAAAAATGAAGCTTCAATGAGGACTTGCATCGTGCCACGACGTTAGCTAAGGCACTGCTTGGGAGGCAACCCAAGATTTTATTTGGTTTCTTTTTGTTTTTGAAATAATCATGTGTTGATTGTGCAGTTTGAAGTGTAGAATGTGTTTGAAAAGAGCAAGTTGGCGAGCAAAATGTCCAGTTGGTGACTTGCCGAAGAGATCGACAAGCCAGACTTGGACCGCCATTGGACTCAAGAAATTCTAAGGTTTGAGTGTGGAAAACTCGGAAGGCCCATGGACTAGTCGGGGAATCGCTGAACAGGTCGATGATCTCGACTTTGTAGGCCGTTTAAACCCCCACATTAACTGGAGTTCCTGTAAAACTCGGCGAGGAAAGTACCCACTCGGCGTGTTGCCAAGTGGTTCGGCGAAGAAAATGAATGTCGCCGAAAGGGCAAGAATTGGACGGTTTTTAAACGGACAAAGTATTAAAATTTCAAAATCTTTCACATTCCCTCACTTTTTAACTTCAAAAAATCACACCCGCACTATATTTTCTACATTTTCACGTTTTTACCGCTTCCTAGTCATCGATCTTGTGTTTGGAGTTGGAATTTTGTTTTCCCTAGCATTTGAAATCGTATATTCGGATTTAAAGCTTGGTTTTCCATACCCCAAAACTCGTATTTAGCGGTTAAACTCAAATGCATTGTTATGAATTGTGTTGCTGTGTGTTGGGCCTCTTCGAATTCGTGTTTGCGTGCTTTCTTGCCAATTTTAATTTCCTATCATGCCTATAATGCCTAATTGTTAATTTCCCAAGCTTCGTGCCATAAAATTGATCTTAAATTTTTGGGTTTTGCTTAATTGTTGTTGGGTCTAGTCGGGTGAACAATGAGTAACCAATGTTTATTCTAAATGACGTGTTTTACCCAATGATAGAGCGGTTGACATCATTCTTAAGGGCTAAAGTCGTCAAATGGCTATTTTTGGCCAAACTAGGAGAAGCATGAGTACCCCGGTGGCATGGGTGTGAAGGGTCTGAGTGTGATTGATCAAGTGTATGGTTTGATTTTGATTTCGGGTGCTGCGAGATTGATTTTGGAAGTTGGGGTTTAAAGTAGGCATGCTGGGCAGTTTGGCGAGCTGGGTCGAGCTCGCCGAACCACCCTTGATCCCCTTTAATTTCATGGGTTTTATTGCTCTTGGTTCTGTAACTTTTGGCGAGAAGCTTGAGTTCACCTAGTGCACTCGGCGACTCGCCGAAAGTCTTCTTTGATTTCCCTTTATGCGCCCCTAACCCCTAAAATACATTGTAACTTTCGGTGGGATAGTTTGTGCTCACCGAATGAAGCCGGTGATTCATCCAAAGGCCTTTCCCATCACCGACTAGCCATTTTTCTGGAAATTTTTGAGCCAATCTTTTTGGCGAGCCCGATTTGGCTCGTCAAAATGATTTGGCGACTTGTTGATCATTTCGGCGAGTCTGTCTACAATATGAATTGTGATTTTTATTGAAATGTTTCTAACTTTCTACTATGTTTTTGCAGATATGGATAGAACCAAGTTTGACATGCCCCCCCCCCCCCCCCCGTAAAAGAGCATGGGGAATAGTGATAAATGAAGGGGAAGCCAATCCTCCCAAAAAGGGAAAGGTGGTAACTCCCAAAGGAGGCAAAGGAAAGGGCAAGAATGTAAGATCCCGTAGTTTTTTTTTTCTCTAATCGTGCATAATAAACGTGGCGTAGTATGGCATGGTTATATGAGGTGTATATGACTTTGTATCGTACATTGGAGATTAAGATTGCAAGTAGGTGGCAATATAAAGGAACTAAACTAAAGTTTTAGGTTAAAAGAACCCCTCAAACAAAGTTCATGAGAAAAGAAATGGCTCGGGTAGAACTTCGCCCGTTTGAAAGGTTTAACTTGTCCCATACCTTGTGGATAAGCCTATGAGTGTAAAACATGCTAAGAATAGTGTGTTATGAGGTATTATAATAGCACAAGGGTCGTATGTTAAGTTTGGAAGTCAAGAAAATTAGTGAAACTAAAGTCGGCAAAAGTTACCGAAGTTTCTCTAAAAATATTTTCTTAACTTTGGGTCAAATGTCTTGGATGTTTTCTCCCAATATACAAAGAGTTAGAAGGCCTATCACCCATTAAATCAAAGGCCTATGAGTCTAGTTTGCAACGCACAAAACCCCATATCTAACCGACATCGGAGTAAAAAGTTATGAGGGTTTTACTACGGACTGTCGGGGCAAAATCCGGGTCAGGTTAAAAATGTGGTATGTCGGCTTACTCAACGTTTTAAGCCATGAAAACATTTCATTTTACTTCCAAACCAGAAATAAAGCTTAAGATAAGGTTCCTATGGAGTACTTTCATGATGAAGGTAAGTTTTCGACGATTTCTACCATTAAAAATTGCCCCTGTACCTAGAAACGTGATCTTTACACGTGGTAATCGTTTTCTCCTTCTATTAGCTGCGTTTGGAGCAAGTTTTTGAAGATATAAATTATTAGTTATTGGAGTTTCTTCAAGGTTTACACTTGGTTAACTAAGGTAATCATCTCGGGACTCTTTTATGATTGTTTTTATGAAGTTCTACGGACATTTCATCAAGTTGAGGCCATTTGGCAAATCTGCTGATTTAAGAACAATTATGAACTGTTTATAGGTGTGTACCAGCTGTGTATATATAGTGTTTGCGAAGTTTAGAATGTAAGGAACAACTTTCGTGAAGAAGCTACGGCCATTCGAGCGTTCATTGAAAAGTTATGTTAAGTCGAAGTTACATCCCTCATTTTAGCACCACTCCTGGGAAATTCCTAACACGCCAAATGTGATATTTTGCTATTCTCTTGCTAGAAAGACCTTCAGTGAAAGGCATTGGGATCACAACTAAATTATTTTCATGATTCTGTTATTTTGATATTTCACTCGTTCGGATAAATAGAGTGTTCGACATCTACACGTCATTTTATCAGTTTCCTTGATTATATGTCCGCACCTATGAATTCGTATTCTTCCTTGGGTGATGTGAATTAAAATGTCACACGAGACCCTTACTACTTGTGACCAGCCCTCTTTCTCCACTAAGGTTATTATTAAAGAAAAACTTGAAAGTAGCTTACGACCTTCAAAACTCTCAAATATAATTTAAATGTAAACTATTAGAACACTTACTTTTTGAAATATTTCTTTTATCTAGGAACCAAGTTAGGAACTAAGTAAGTCACCTTAAACTTGTTATGAATATCAACAAGGTTAGGTTATCCTTATAAATTCGAGTTAACTTTTCAAGCTTATTTGGAAGAACATATCAAGTTCCATGAGATTGTTATATGTTATACGAAAGTGATTATGGGGTTAGGAGAACAAGACTACCAATGGGCCAAGATTGGCAACATGACAACAGTAACTCATAGGTGTTATAAATCCATGAAATGCTATGCATTCTACTCCCGAGCTATAACCGGGAGGTATGGGGCCTATTGCCTATATTTATACGTATGAGACACAAATGG
>NW_006239274.1:105175-108368 GCF_000226075.1 Solanum tuberosum | reverse complement strand
AGATTATTTGGGTTTCAGTTTCAGGTGGTATCTCTATTACCCTTTTACAGTAAATGTTTACGATTTTACTTTTTGCTTTACATACCAGTACATTTTTATTCGTACTAACGTCCCTTTGCCTAGGGACGCTGCTTTTTGTTTTGTGCGGGCAGGTACAGGAAGGGACTCTAATCGACCCACCCGCTAGGATTCAGGTTCAGTTGTGAGTTGGTAAGCTCCATCTTATCCTGGGGCTATAAGCGGATGTTTACTTTTGTTGTACAGTTTAGGTATAGTCGGGGCCTTGTCCCCACAGTGCTTATGTCACTCATAGAGGCTATTGTGGACACAATATTCTGGGTTTTATTTTTTGTATGTTTCAACCTCCAGCCAATAGTCTTGGCATGCATATATAGGTGTTTGTGTAAGTAGGTATGTTTTCGGTTGTGGCCTCGTCGGCTAGATAGTACATCTTTATCTATTTTTATGGTTTGTCTACCATTGCTTGTATGGTTATTCTCTTTCAAGTTATGACCTTTGGGTCAAGGCTTCACTTTTCAGAGGTTGTGCTGCCCAATATTTTTGCCTCACAAGTTTGGTTTAGTTATTATGTTTCAATGGGTAACTCGATGTTTTAGGGTATCGAGTGCCAGTTACGCCTTTATTTCGGGGCGTGACAAACTTGGTATCAGAGCAGGTCGTATCCTAGGGGGTCCACAAGCCGTGTCTAGTAGAGTCTTGTTTATGAGTGTGTTGTGCACCACACTTACAATCAAGAGGCTACAGGGCATTTTGGAATGGTTAGATTTCATTAAACTGATATATCGTGATATAGTGCAAAAGTATAAGAGCATTTGAAATCTAAGTCGTGCTTTATGTTTCTTATCTAATAGGCTACACTCGCTCCGGATATGGCATATCGAGAGATAGGTATGGATCTAAGGGAAGGTACTAGCTGTTCCCCAACCAGGTCAAAGAGATAGACTTCCCTCGGAGGTACATGGTGTATCTCCAGTACCCCTAGTACCAGCCTCCTCGGAACCTACTGAAGCCCGAGGAGATGCAGTACCCCCAACCTCACCAGTTCCATTTGTACCTGAGGAAGCTACGGACACAGGACCTCCAGTACCTATTGTTTCTCCAGTAGAGATCTCTATGGAGCAGGGGATGAGAAAGGTAGTTCAGTTGCTGACTAGGATGGTTACTATTCATGAGTGACAACTGGAGTCAGGAATAGATATTTAGAGAGACCGGTCAGAAAGTTCGAAGGTACGGGAGTTTCTTCATTTGGCCCCTCCATTATTTACAGGATCTAGTCTTAGTGAGGATCCCCAAGACTTTATAGACCACATATATAGAGTATTGAGGGTGATGCATGCCTCCGTCACAGAGGCTATGGAGTTGGCTTCTTTTAGGCTACGTGATGTAGCCATCCTTTGGTATGAGGCATGGGAGAGATCTAGAGGACCTGATGCTCCACCAGCAGAGTGGGAGTACTTCTCTGAGACCTTCCTTGCCCACTACTTGCCACGGGAAGTTTGAGAGGCCCGTCTTGACCAATTTATCAATCTGAATCAAGGAACCATGAGTGTGGGGGATTATAGCCACAGGTTTAATTCTTTGGCAGGATATGCACCAGATATTGTACGTACCATGAGAGCCAGAGTTCATCGTTATGTTGATGGTTTGGCAGATCATTGGATCAGAGATTGTAGGGTAGCATCCCTATCAGATGATGTAGATATTTCCCTCGTACAGGCTTTCGCTCAGACTACAGAGGACCTTTCTAAACGGATTCGTGATACACGCAGGGATAGGGAGCAGAGTAAGACGGCCCGTACTATGGGGTCTTATAGGGAGCCACATGGTGATTTTTGGCCCCCTTTCCATTGATATGCACCTCGGGCAGCGGGTAGTGTCTCACCATAGGTGCAGGGACCGCGGTTTGATCGTTATAGTCATTCAGGACTAGGTTAGAGCTCAGGCCAGCCTGAAGGTCGTCGACAGGATCATTCCGTACAGGTAAGACATCCAACTCCTCACTGTACACAGTGTGGTAAGCCGCACACTGGGCAGTGTAGACAGGGTTCAGGTGCAAGTTATCATTGTGGGCAGACAGGACATTTTATTACTCGGTGCCCGAGGTTGAGCAGAGGTGTTCTAGCGCAGCCTTCAGGATCCACAGCAACATCTTCACCCTCAGTCCGTGCCCCACGACCAGGACCACAGTCTACTCAGGGTCATGGTAGAGGGAGAGGTGAAGGAGATACAGGTTCGAGCGGTGGTCAGAATCTCTTTTATGCACTCACAGGACGACAGGATTCAGAGGCATCCCCTGATGTTGTTACAGGTATATTGACGATATCTTCTCAAGCTGTTTACGCATTGATAGACCCTGTTTCTACAATTTCATATATTACTCCATTTATTGCTAGTAAGATTGACAAGAAATCTGAGTTGTTGCCACAACCAGTTGAGGTGTCTACACCGATTGGCGATTCTATTTTAGCTAGTCGTGTCTATCAGGATTGCACGGTACTAATTAATGATCGTCCAACCTCCGCTGATTTAGTTGAGTTGATTATGCTAGAGTTTGATGTTATCATGGGTATAGATTGGTTAGCAGCTTGCTATGCTAATATTGATTGTCGTGCGAAGATAGTACTATTTTACTTTTCAGGTGAGCCAGTCCTTGAGTGGAAGGGTAATTCAGCCACTCCTAAGGGTAAGTTTATTTCATACCTTAGGGCTCGGAAGTTGATTGCTAAAGGTTGCATATACCATATAGTTCATGTACAGGATATTGATAAGGAGCTCATGACTCTTCAGTCAATTCCTATCGTGAATGAATTTTCAATGGTATTACCTGATGATCTTCCAAGAATTCCCCCAAAAAGGGAAATTGATTTCTCTATAGACTTGCTTCCTGATACGCAACCTATATCGATTCCTCCCTATAGAATGGCACCTGCAGAACTAGGAGAATTGAAGGAACAACTAAAGGACTTGCACGATAAAGGCTTTATTAGGCCAAGTATTTCCCCATGGGGTGCCCCAGTGCTCTTTGTTTGAAAGAAAGATGGATCCTTGCGGATGTGTATTGACTATAGACAACTAAATAAAATCACTATAAAGAATAAATATCCTCTTCCACAGATTGATGACTTATTCGATCAGTTACAAGGTGCCAAATGCTTTTCCAAGATTGACTTGC
>NW_006239274.1:102140-105103 GCF_000226075.1 Solanum tuberosum | reverse complement strand
AGCTATATTGCAGACTCTCCAAGATTGCAGATTATATGCTAAATTCTCTAAATGTTATTTTTGGCTTACCTCAGTAGCTTTTCTTGGTCATGTTATTACAAGTGAGGGTATTAAGGTTGATGGACAAAAGATTGAAGCAGTGATGACTTGGCCGAGGCCCTTGAATTCGACAGACATTCGCAGCTTTTTAGGCTTGGTGGGGTATTACCGAAGGTTTGTGGAGGGATTCTCTTCTATTTCTGCACCACTGACAAAATTGACACATAAGGCAACGAAGTTTCAGTGGACCGAGGCATGTGAGCAGAGCATTCATGAACTAAAAAGAAGGCTTACCACTGCACCTGTCCTAAATCTTCCAGATGGTAATGAGGGCTATGTTGTTTATTATGATGCCTCAAGAATTGTCCTAGGTTGTATTCTTATGCAGCATGGTAAGGTTATTGCATACGCCTCTAGACAGTTGCGGAAAAATGAGCAGAATTATCCTACACACGATCTTGAGTTGGCCGCAGTTGTTTTTGACCTAAAAATTTGGCGACATTATCTATACGGGGTTCATATAGATGTGTTCACCGATCACCAGAGCCTTCAGTATTTACTTAAGCAGAGGGAGTTGAACCTACGACAAAGGAGATGGCTAAAATTGTTAAAGAACTACGATGTTGACATTTTATATCATCCCGGCAAGGCTAATGTTGTTGCTGATGTGCTCAACCGGAAGTCCATGGGTAGTCTAAGTCATGTAGAAGCTGATAAGGCTGGAATTACAAAAGACATATGCCAGCTAGTTAATTTGCAAGTACGCTTGGTAGATGCAGGAGGCGGAGGTGTTGTCGTTAAGAATATGGCAGAATCTTCCTTGGTGACTGAAGTGAAAAGGCGGCAACATGAAGATCCTGAGCTTAGGAAATTGAGGGAAAAGATTCCACAGCAGCAACACCCCTTATTTGAGCTAACTGGAGTGGAGTCCTTAGATAGCAGGGTCGCTTATGTGTACCGTCAGTTGGGAAGCTCCGTACAAATATTCTTTCAGAGGCCCATTATTCTAGATATGCATCTCACCCTGGAGCGACGAAGATATATCAGGACCTTCGACAGGTCTATTGATGGAATGACATGAAAAAAGATATTGCGGAGATGGTAGCTGAATGTCCCAACTGTCAACAAGTTAAGGCAGAGCATCAGAGGCCTGGAGGCCTAACCCAGTTTATTGAGCTTCCGTTATGGAAATGGGATATGATAAATATGGACTTCATCACTGGTTTGCCTCGTACTCCACGAAGGTTTTGATTCTATTTGGGTAATTATCGATAGGCTGACAAATCTGCTCATTCTTGCCAGTTAGGACGACATATTCAGCTAAAGATTATGTTAGGCTTTACATTCAGGAAATTGTTCGCCTTCACGGAGTTCCATTATCTATTATCTTAGATCGAGGAGCTCAATTTACAGCACATTTTTGGAGATCGTTTCAAAAAGGTCTAGGAACTCAGGTAAATCTTAGCACCGTTTTTCATCCACAAACTGATGAACAGGCAGAACGTACTATTCAGACAGTTGAGGGTATGTTACGTACTTCTGTGTTGGATTTTAAAGGAAGTTGGGATCAACATCTACCTCTTATTGAGTTCGCTTATAATAACAGCTTTCAAGCTAGTATTCAGATGGCCCCTTACGAAGCACTATACGGGCGGAAGTGTAGGTCCCCAATCGGTTGGTTTGACCTCAAGGAAGCAGATTTGCTAGGTCCCAATCTAGTCCAACAAGCGATTGAAAATGTTAGGCTTATTATAGAAAGGCTTCATACAGCACAGTGTCGATAGAAGTCTTATGCAGATGTTTTATTCGGAAGATCGGTATGGTGGCATACGAGCTTGATTTGCCTTCAGAATTGGAAGCAGTTCATCCTGTATTTCATGTTTCTATGTTGCGGAAGTGCATTGGAGATCCTTCACGTATTATGCCCATTGAAAATATTTGTATCGCTGAGGATTTATCTTATGCAGAGGTACCAATAGAGATTTTAGATCGGCAAGTAAGAAAGCTTCGAAATAAAGATGTAGCTTCTGTGAAAGTGTTATGGAGAAACAATAACATCGAGGAAATGACTTGGGAAGCGGAAGAGGAAATGAGGAAGGAGTACCCCCAACTGTTTACGACTTAAGGTGAGTCACATTTCGATTATTGGCAAATATTTCTTCACAACGACTTAGTTATATTTTAGGTATCTTGAAGGTGAAATTTATATGTCTTCTTATGAGATAGCTATGCAAGGCTTAGTATTTAAAATTTTCAGAATTTGACTTCAGGTTTGCGACTGTAACAAATATAGATTCGCAAATAAAGTGCTTTGAGAAAAAAAGAAAGAAAATACAACCAAGGAATTGTTTAGATCCATTCGCGGACGAATGTTCATAAGGGGGGGAGAATGTAAGATCCCGTAGATTTTTTTCTCTAATCGGGCATAATATACGTGGCGTAGTATGGCATGATTATATGAGGTGTATATGACTTTGTATTGTACATTGGAGATTAATATTGCAAGTCGGTGGCAATATCGAGGAACTAAACTAAAGTTTTAGGTCAAAGGAACCACTCAAACAAAGTTCATGAGAAAAGAAATGGCTCGGGTAGAATTTCGCCCGTTTGAAAGGTTTAACTTGTCCCATACCTTGTGGATAAGCCTATGAGTGTAAAACACGCTAAGAATAGTTTTTTATGAGGTATTATAATAGCACAAGGGTCGTATGGTAAGTTTGGAAGTCAAGAAAATTAGTGAAACTAAAGTCGGCAAAAGTTATCGAAGTTTCTCTAATAATATTTTCTTAACTTTGGGTCAAATGTCTTGGATGATTTCTCCCAATATACAAAGATCTAGAAGGCCTATCACCCATTATATCAAATACCTACAAGTCTAGTTTGCAACGCAAAAAACACCGTATCCAACCGACATCGGAGTAAAA
>NW_006239274.1:69629-100974 GCF_000226075.1 Solanum tuberosum | reverse complement strand
CATCTATATATAAATATATATATATATGTATTCACGACATACGATTATACGAGCATACCATGCATATTTAAGTAGTAGGGGGCTAAAGGTCAGCCATGGAGATTATTTGGGTTTCAGTTCAGGTGGTATCTCTATTACCCTTTTACAGTAAATGTTTATGATTTTACTTTTCTCTTTACATACCAGTACATTTTTATTCGTACTGACGTCCCTTTGCCTGGGGACGCTGCTTTTTGTTTTGTGCGAGCAGGTACAGGCAGGGACTCTAATCGACCCACCCGCTAGGATTCAGGTTCAGTTGTGAGTTGGTAAGCTCCATCTTATCCTTGGGCTATAAGCGGATGTTTACTTTTGTTGTACAGTTTGGGTTTAGTCGAGGCCTTGTCCCGACAGTGCTTATGTCACTTATAGAGGCTATTGTGGACACAATATTTTTAGTTTTCTTTTTTGTATGTTTCAACCTCCAGCCAATAGTCTTGGCATGCATGTATAGGTGTGTGTGTAAGTAGGTATGTTTTCGGTTGTGGCTTGTCGGCTAGATAGTACATCTTTATCTATTTTTATGGTTTGTCTACCATTGTTTGTATGGTTATTCTCTTTCAGGTCATGACCTCTGGGTCCAGGATTCACTTTTTAGAGGTTGTGCTGCCCACTATTTTTGCCTCATAATTTTGGTTTAGTTAGTATGTTTCAATGGGTAACTCGATGTTTTAGGGTATCGAGTGCCAGTTACGCCCTTATTTCGGGGCGTGACAAAGAAGCCCATATTTGAGGTTCCGGAGCACAACTCCCCGAGGTCGTTTGACTCCCAAGCTGCATTTTTTGAGCCTGATGACGGCCAGCCTCTACAGTCCCGGAGGGCAGAAATCCATGCTAGGTCTCGCCCTGACTCGTCGAGAGTTCCAGAGGCCACCCCTTCTACAGCTGATATAGTGCTAGCTCAGGCACAGACTGTGATCCCAGAGCCACCAGTACAGGGTCTTCCTCCCCGGCTACTGAAAAAATTAAAGGCCGCCCGGTTTAGGACAATTCTAGAGGAGAAGATACTATCCAATGAGGGATTAGTAGGTAGATATTCCACCGTGAGGGACACTCTCAAGTTTCACAGGTTTGAGCAGTTCACCAGGCCTTGAGGCCTATATATTCGTACATGGGTCCGGGAATTCTACATAGCATACGGTGACCTGGTACCTAAGGGAAAGAAGAGGGCATGTGCTTTCAGACCGGTGAAGTCTATTATTGTCCGAGGGAAAGAAGCAGGGTGCAGTAGCGATCACATCATACTGTACTTGGTAGGGCTATAGGTTTTGCGTATGCATATGAGGGTTTGGATAAAGCGCAGTCCCTGGATGATTTAAAGGGTTGGCTTACAACCTTGATTTCTGATACCACCCAGAGGTGGATTGAGGCAGGAGCTCCCATTGAGAAGAAGGACCTGATTATTGCCGCTCGGTACTAGTTTGAGTTCATCAGCAGCTCTACCATGCCATCGCAAAATGAGTCCATCCTTCGCCACCCAAAGGCAGCCTTTCTCAGATCCATAATAGCCAAGAAGACGCTAAATATGGAAGTCATCATTGAGCAGGAGATGGCCATAAGGGCCAAACAACACCAGACGTCCTTTGTTTTCCCGGTCCTTATTATAGAGTTGTGCCGGCGTTCTGGAGTTCCTTGTGACGAGATGAGGGATATCAAGGTCATTCCCACATCCTTCACAAACATCTGGCATATAGACGCCCAGTACACTTGGGAAGAGAGCACCTTCAGTGGACGCATCCCTGGAGGTTGATGTTTAGACGATACCTGAAGAGGCACCTTTGCCTACTCCGGCCTCTGAGCCTTCAGGTACACATGATTCCACTTCCTCCCAGGTTCCTTGTGCTTCTACTACTTTCCACCCCACCAGGATTACTCAGTCCATGATCCTAAATATTCGGTACTTAGCCCATTCTGAGGATGTGAGGGCTACCCGATTAGAGGATGTAGTACCGTGGATGATTTAGAGTTCTATCCTAGCTGCACTGACGCCCCTCCGAGCATCTATTGGCACTCTCATAGCAAGAGTTAAGACTTGTGAGAGTAGACAAGGGGTGATTTCAGAGGTGACAGCGTTAAAAGTCGAGGCCGCTGATTAGAGAAAGGATGTGGACTACTTGAAGTCCACAGACTTCACTTCACCTCTGGAGACAGTTAATGATGTGGATGCCCTGCCTACTTCTAAGATTCCTCCAGCCACCACCAGAGACGTGCCGATGGAAGAGGTGGCAACTGATGAGTCTGAGGCAAAGACAAACAAAGAGCATATAGAGGTACCAGATGAGACCATCCATGGAGACCTGCCTGACCTTAAGGAGACGATTATACAGTCAGTGATTCAGACTTCGCTGACAGAGACGTCTATGGCAGGCCCTAGTGTAGCCGAAAGTGCTGATGTGGTACCGGGCATTGATACCTCGACAGATGGAGCGACTGTGCAGACAGAACCCCTCTTTACCTCCCTCTCTGTCACTTTTATTAATTTTAGTATTTTGTTGAATTTGAGGACAAATTGCATTTTATTTGTGGTGGGGTGAGGTATTTCCATATCTACCTTTTCTGATTATTATTTTTGTTTGGGTTTTTGTGCTGTAAATTGTGTTTTTGACATTATTTTGTGGATGTTTAAGCTTGTCGCTCCCTATTTTAAATGTAAATGGTTTTGACCCTTTCTGAAAAAATTTGCGACCTCTTGTTGTGTTTGATTGTGGTTGTTCTTGTGCAAATTTGAGTAACAATCATGATCAATGCCGATGACTTGAATAGTGATCTTAATCGAACAAAAATGAATGTGCAACTATGATGAGGCCAAATGAAGTGGCACAGACAATATGTGAACTTTTTAAATCTCTTTGTGAAAGTTGCAAAAGAAATGGGGTGTCCGGTATTCCTTGAGAAGTAAATAATTGGGTGAAATTTTGAGCATGAGTGCAAGTGTTGACGAAAAGGAAAGAAGTGTTTTTCATTCAACATTTCATGAGGATAACAACCACTGAGCCTAAATGACCATACATTTACACTCAGCCCCGTTACAAGCCTTGAAAAACCCTTTTTGATCTGGAGTGAGCTGAAACGAATGTTGGTTGGAAAATAAGGGCAAACATACGAGTGAAGTCATGCATGTGTTCATCTTTGTGAGTGTGAGAGTTGTATGTGATTCCGGAGATATAAATTATTGAAGAATAGTGTGTGAATGTGGAATCATTCTTTGTGTGAAGGCATTTCAGTACCTTTGTTGAGCTTGAACTTGCATTTGAAAATGGCGAGTCACAACTTGAATCTTTGAGTGCACAATTGATCCTTGCATGAGTAATATGAGTCTTTCTGTGTGCATTCATGATTGAGTTTTATGTAGCACTGTTTGAGACATCCTTTTTGAACTGATGAACTTGACTTTTACTTGAGGGAAAGCAAAAGTTTAAGTTGTGGGTGTTGATGAGTCCGAGATTTGGACTCATTTAAGACTTTATTTATAATGATTTAGTGTCCTCAAATGTTTATTTTGTGCCAATAACTGATGTAAAACCCTTGATTTCCATGTATATGGATCGAGGAACAAAGCAAGGACAGTAATTTGTAAAAAGGAACATAGCGAGCTGAAACAATGAAGAAAAGTAAGCCAGGTGATCGCCAAGTCCACTTGGCGAGTCGCCGAATGGCTGTTTGACCGCCTAAAGTTCCAATGGGCCAAACCCTGAATGAAAGAACCAAGTTGGCGAGAGAAAAGAGAAGTCGGTGGATCGCCGAGTGGTTCCACGAGGGAGTGTTGAATCACCCAAAGTTACAGTTAATGAGGATGTTGAAGTCTAAGGAAAAAAGGGCGATGGAATTGACAAAAGGGCGGATCGCCGAGTGGTTCGGTGAGCCTGACTTACTTCGCCGAGTGACTCTTCGGAATACATTTTTGGCAACTATAAATACATTTTTGAATCAATAGAACTGTATATGATATCATAATATTTTATTCTATTATTAAGTTTTGAACTGAGAGACAAGTTTTCTCTAGTTTTCCTTAGCTTTGAAGAATCGAAGTTTTTCACTTATGAGAAATTAGATGTGGGTCTTTGAGATTCTTCGACTTTGAACATTGTAAAGACAAAATCAATCTTACCCAGTTGATGGAAACTCAATTTGGTAACGATTTTTATCTTTTTATAATGTCTAGCTAAAACCCCAATTCTTGGGATGTGATTATGTGATTATGGGCTGATTTAGTTTATGGGTATTGCTAATTGCTACTTTAAATGTTATTTAGAAGTGGTTTCAATCATTAATTATGGTTTAATTTAAGAATTGTAGTTGCAAATACAGTTCTACCCTTGTGTTTTTGGTTTGCTACAGAGAGATTTTAAAAGTAAGCTTTCTGATTGATGGTATGTGGGTATTGGGTTGATACGTGTTCAGCTCGAGAAAGTGAATCATTAACCCAATTCCACACATTCAGCTCAAGATAGTGAATCCTTAACCTAATTCCACACATTCAGCTCGAGAGAGTGAATGAACTAAGGTGTGGGCTGTTCTTATTTTGCATGCTTGTTGATGTTCGAGATAAATCGACTTGATTCGGGGTGAATTGTTCGAGAGAAAGTTTACCTCCTATATAGCCTAGCTTACTCACTAATATCTAGCTATTTTCTAATAGTTAAAATTACCCATTTGTCTATATTAGCCTATAATCGATCACATCCCAAGAACCCGTCTCATTATCGTATTTCGTATTATTTAACAATGTTTGTAGTTGATAATTAAAACGAAAACCCCCTTATTTGACATTCGTGTCACCCCCTAATTTGAATTATGTTTCTATTCGATAATTTCTATTCTTATGTCTGATTTGACCATGTTCGTACTTCCTAATTGATTCTCAAACATGTACCACTCACTGTGGGATTGACCCCATCTCATTTAGTGGGTTTTACACTGACTAGAGATTGTTAACACTTAGAATTGGATGAAGTGTCCTTGAAACGTTAATCAAAATGTCAAATCGGGAGATCAAGAGTATCCTGGCCAAGACAGTGAATGCAAATAAAACTGATTGGTCTCGAACGCTTGATGATGCTCTATGGGCGTATCCACCACATACAAAACACCAATCGGTATATCTCTGTATCAGCTAGTCATCAGAAAATATTGCCATTTACCAGTTGAATTAGAACACAAAGCATTATGGGCATTGAACGCTCTAAATCTGGACTCGGCAAATACTTCAAAAGAGAGAGTACATTAGCTAAATGAGTTGGACGAATTCAGGTTCAGGGCTTATGAAAGTTTAGCTCTTTACAAGGAAAAGAGGAAGAAGTGGCATGATTCTAGGATCCTTAAAAAGGATTTCAGAGTTTGAGATTGGGTGTTACTATGTAACTCTCAACTCAGACTCTTTTCGGGAAAGCTCAAATCCAAATGGTCTGGTCCAGTTAGAGTAACATGGATGTTCACAAATGGTGCTATTAAAGTCGATGGCAAAGACGGACTTGCATTCAAAGTGAATGGGCAACACTTGAAGTTGTACTTTGGCAAATGCCAAGAGACTTCTCTGATTAAGGTGATGTATCTGGAAGATGTTTGAGAGCATTTCCATGTCGTGCCACGACGTTAAAAAAGGTATTTCTTGGGAGAGAACCCAAGTGTTAGTAACTCAAATAATGTGTGTTGATTTTGCAGGTGCAAGCAATGGCAGACACCATTGGCGAATCGCCTAATCTGTTCGGCGAGCTCAACATAGTCCACCTTCTGGACTCTAAAGATGGAGTTGAGATACTAAAACATTAGGCGGGGAATCTGCATCACTGGGTGACTCACCGAAGTGATTGGGTGACTCGATTTTCTCTGCCCTTCTGCCCCAGCTCTGACAGCCTAACCAGTGGGTCTTTCGGCGGGGTAGCAAGTCCATTATGCAAAGCGCCGACCTGTTCGACGAACTCTTTCAATTCCGCCTTTTTTCCTCTCTCTAAGTGTGATGCATACTGGAAATAAGGGTGATAGCCAGACCATTGGGCGAATCGTTGAGTAGTTCAGCGACTGTTTCAAGATTCTCGCCAAATGGGCGCCTAGTGAAGATTCCTTGTCACCTTGCTCTGCATGTTTACATACCAGTAGTTTATCTTTATTTTTCATTTTTGTTATTGTTTGTTCTCTACTCACATTGGGGACAATGTTGAATGCTTTTGGTGGGGGTGTGTGTGTTCAATTCAGTGAGTCCCTTCCTTTTTTGAAAAAGTTATAAATTTGAGTATCGGTTATGATCAATAATGATGTCTTAAATAGTGCTCTTAATCGAACAAAAATGAATGTGCAGCTACGAAGAGGCCAAATAAAGTTGCATAGATAATATGTAAATGTTTTACATCTCTTTGTGACTAGCCAGTTATCGAATGGATTTTCTTGTCATAAGCATTGCACACTAGCAAAAGTGTGGAGTCTTGTTTGATATTGGTGTCAATGCGTTGTGTGATGAGCTTACTGTGAACCTTGTGTGATGACACCTAGAATTTATTATGTTGGTCATGTTGACTAAGTAATGTAAGCTCTTGAAATGATCTTAGGCAACAATTTTGAAGAGTAAACCAATTTGACAATAAACCAATTTTGTGGCCAACCTTGTGGGATGTGTGAACTTTTCCTGAACACCCTATGAGCTTTAACCTTTTCTTGAAAGAAACATGATGAAATTGTAACCCCTCTTTGTCCGTTCACCCATAATCTTCATGAAGTGTGGTTGTTTTTAATAGCCAACTTAGACCAAAAGCCTAAGTTGGGGGTGTGGTGAAAAGAGAAGGTAAATCAAGAAGTGCAAAGAAGTCTCCCTTGATCCATGGTTTTGAGAAAAAAGAAACCCTTCTATAAAAAAACGAGTGTTGATTGGAAAATAAGGGCAAACCTATGGGAGAAGTCATGCATATGTTCATCTTTGTGAGTGTGAGAGTTGTATGTGATTCTAAAATTATTTGTTAAACAATTGTGTGTGAATATGGAATCATTATTGTGTGAGGGCATTTGAGTACCTTTGTGGAGCTTGAACTTGCATTTGCAGCAAGTATTGTGAACTTGAAATTCTTTGATGATGGTGAGTCACAACTTGAAACTTTGAAAGCACAATTGATCTTTGCATGAGTAATTTGAATCTTGTTGTGTGCATTCATGATTGAGTCTTTTGTAGCACTATTTGAGACATCCTGTTTGAACTGCTGAACTTGAGTTTTACTTGAGGACAAGCAAAAGTTTAAGTTGCGGGTGTTGATGAGTCCGAGATTTGGACTCATTTAGGGCTTTGTTTTTATGGAGTTAGTGTCCTCAAATGTTTAATTTGTGCCAATAATTGATGTAAAACCCTTGATTCTACAAGGACAACACAAGCTGAAGAAAAGAAGAGGAAAAACAAGCTTGATGATCGCCGAGATAAATCGGCGAATTGCCAAGTGGCTCTTTTACCGCTTAAAATTACAAAACTCTGAGGCTGGATTAGGAGTAACTTTGGCGAGCAGTAGTCTCAATTGCCGCAACTCCGATCCCATCGGCGAAGGATGACCATGTCGCCAAAGGTACTGATGAAGATCCAAAAAAACACTGATAGGCGAGTCAAAAGAAAAAAGGGCGCATCACGGAATGAAACGATGATCTCGATCTGGCTCGCCTAAAATTACAGTAGATGGATGAAGAAGAGGTGAAGAATGAAGGCGAGACGAAAGGACGATTGGTGAGTCGCCAAACGGTCACCGATGCCCGACTTTCCTCGCCGATTGGTCCCAAAAAGTCACACACCACACTTTTATAAATTGACTTTTGCAAGATAGAGAAAGCATTTAGAAATTGTGAGGAACAAAAGATACAGAGAAAAAACACTACTAGTGTTGATTTCAAGTGATTTTAGCAAGGTTTTTCATTGGGTTTTGTAATAGAGAAGATATTATTAAATTTTGACTTTCGAATTTCATTTACCCAGCTATGGAAAAAGTGGCAGGTATTGAATTCCATCTCTTTACTATGATTGTCTACAACCCTAACCTTGGGGGTTTGACAATGTGACCAATTGTTGCATTTGACTAAATTGGTGTTATCAATTAGTAAATTTTGGTGTTAATTTGAAGTGGGTCTAAATTATTATTGTGGTTTAATTTCATTATTGAATATTTAGTGTAATATAGTTCAGAGTTTTGTGTTTGCTCGAGAGAGAAATATAGAACCAAAGTAGTAATTTGGCATCCTTAGTAGTGGGTCATGATGGTTTCAGCTTGAGGAAATGAAACTTGAGATTCACCCTTTGTATCTAGCTCGAAAGAGTAGATTTGATGAGAAAGTGGGATGTGCATCTTATGGAGAGTGTTGAAGTCCGAGAGAATTCAACAAAAATAAAATAATTATTCCAGAGAAAATTGCTTCACTTATAGTCCATTCTACCCACGACGAATTAACATTGTTCATAATGATGTACACCCATTGTATTGAATTCAACAGCTGTTCGTCAAATCACCCAAGCGTTATCTCGTTATTTGATTATTCCGTGTTGATTGTTGAAGTGGGTTGGTAACGATATTTGGGAGGTTTAACTGATAGACTCTTAAGTGTGGTGTTGGTTCAACTGCAAAGGTCACTGTCATACTCTCATATTCTAATTCAAAAGAAAGCTACTCTCTGTGGGATCGACCCCAACTCATTTAGTTGGGTTTATACTGACTAGCCATCTATGACACTTAGAATTGGATGAAGTGTCCTTGAAACGTTAATCACGTACTTATGTAAAATGGGAAAGTCATTGCCTATGCTTCAGGGTAACTTAAGATCCATGAGAAGAATTATCCTACCCATGATCTTGAATTAGTGGCGGTTGTTTTTGCCTTAAAGATTTGGAGGCCCTACTAGTATGGTGTTCATGTAGATGTCTGCATCGACCATAAGAGTTTACAATATGTGTTTAATCATAAGGATCTAAATCTTCGCCAAAGAAGGTGGCTTGAGTTACTTAAGGATTATGATATGTGTGCTCTCTATCACCACGGTAAAGCAAATATAGTGGTGGATGCTCTTCATCGATTATCAAGGGGTAGTTTTGCCGATATGTACATAGATTAGCCGGATTGGGTGTTTCGTTAATGTACTCCACCAAGGGTAGTGTTGTGGTTCAAAATGGTTTAGAATCGTCTTTTGTGGCAGATGTGAAAGCTAAGCAATTTCTTGATCCGTCCTTAGTTGAATTGAAGGAAATGGTGCTTAAAAATTCCGTTGAGGCTTTCTCTCAAGGGGGAGATCGTGTGCTTCATTACCAAGGTCATTTCTTTGTTCCCAATATTGATGACTTGGGGGAACAAATCTTATCAGAAGCCCACAATTCTCGGTATTCCATTCACTAGGAAGCCACGAAGATGTATCGTGATTTATGGGAGATCTATTGCTTGAATAGGATGAAGTAGGACATTGTAGAATTTGTGGTTAAATGTCCTAATTGTCATCAAAAGAAATTTGAACATCAGAAACTGGGAGGTTTGTCCCAAGACATTAGTATCCCTACTAGGGAATGGGAAGATTTGAATATGGACTTCATAGTAGGGTTGCCTCGTACCCGTCGACAATATGAATCAATTAGGGTTATAGCAGATCGAATGACGAAATATGCTCATTTCATTCCCGTCAAGGTTTCTTATTCAGTGGAAGATTTTGCAAAGTTGTATTTGAGGGAAATGGTAAGGTTTCATGGAGTGCCCTTTTCCATTATATCCGATCGAGGTACTCAATTCACTTCTTAGTTTTGGAAATATTTCCAAAAGGGTCTTGGTACTCGTGTTAAACTTAGAACGGCTTTTCATGTACAAATCGATGGGCAAGCGGAGTGTACTATCCAAAATTTGGAGGATATGATGAGAGCATGCGTCATTGATTTTAAGGGTAATTGGGATGATCATTTGCCTTTGATTGAGTTTGCCTATAATAATAGCTACCACTCTAATATTGGTATGGCTCCATTTGAAGCTCTCTATGGTAGGAGGTGAGGATCTCCTATAGGTTGGTTTGAGGTGGGTGAAGTTTCCTTGATAGGATACGACTTAGTCCATGAGGCTTTGGAGAAAATCTGACTTATTAGAGAAAGGTGTAGAACAGCCCAAAGTCGACAAAAGTCCTATGCCGATGTTAGAAGAAGAGACCTAGGGTTTGAGGTAAACGATTGGGTCTACTTGAAAATCCCACCCATGAAGGGTGTAATGAGATTTGGGAAGAAAGGAAAACTTAGTATATGTTATGTGGGTCCATATTATATTTTGAGGCGTATTAGGAAGGTTGCTTATGAGCTTGAGTTGCCTAATGATTTGGCATCGGTGAGTTCTATTTCACATGTCTCTTTGTTGTAAAAGTGTGTTGGAGATCCGACATCCATAGTTACCTTAGAAGGTTTGAGAGTTGATGAGAATCTTTTTTATGAGGAAGTTCCAGTAGATATTTTAGACCTGCAAGTTAAGAAGTAGAGAAACAAAGAAGTTGTTTCCGTAAAGGTTCTTTGGAGGAATCAGTTAGTTGAGGGTGCTACTTCGGAGGCCGAGGCCAAATGTCCCGATATCCTCATATTTTTCCTTCTACCCCTATTTTAGCTTGAGGTAATGAGTTCCTCATGGTTTACTCTTTGTTTTGGTGTCATGTGTCTTCGTTATATCCATGATTCATTATTTTATGCATGTTCATGAAAAGTTTGAATTCTGAAAAGAAAAATGAGTTTACATGATTGATTTTCCTCATGTTGATGTGCATTAAGTATTAGTTTCATATAGACTTCATGATATGATATACTGAACATGCTTTAGCATGGAGTTGATGTTTCCTCCTCAGATATGTGCATTTATGTGATTTCATGCATGATGGGTTGATATGATAGAATTATTGTCTCCATTTGATTTCTAGAATCCCATCCACGGATGAATGTTTCCAAGGGGGAGATAATGTAACACCTCAAAATCAAGAAGGCTAATCAAGGGACCAAGTGAGATGTCACAAGCCAAGACTGAGCATGGGCACCCTTCACGAAGGCCTAGACGAGCTGTGAAGGGCACCACGAGGTATGGTGTAGCTCGTGAAGGCTTAAAGTGTTGAGCCATATATGGCTCCCCTCCCAAGAGCACCTAGACGACTCGTGGTGAGCACCACAAAGCATAGTGATTCCCGTGAAGGAGGAGACGTAGCCACTTTAAGGCTGACCCTCTACACGAGCCATTAGATGGCTCGTGCAGTGGGTCGTGAGGTAAGTGAGATTTTGGGTAAAGATTTCCAAACCACTAGTCAAGGACCATGGCTACTACCACCGCCCGTGTGATCCTTAACGGCTCATGAAGGGCACCATGTCGGGGGGGTCGTGAGATGTAAGTTTAGAGGCTTTTTGGGTCTTTTCCAGATTTCTTTACAACAATGCTATGTTGTTTTGCCTATTCCTAGGATCCCTATATAAGTATTTTTAACCCCAAATTCAATCCATTCAATTCACTCTCTTAAATTTACCAAAGAAGATCAAGTTCTTCCTCTTCAAGATATTTCCCTCTCTAGAAAACTTGAAGAAAAAGGGTTCAACCTAGGGTTCCAAAGCAAGTCTCAAATTCCATCATTGAAGGCAAGCTCTTGGCATTGAGGTACGATAGCTTTTCATCAGTGGAACCCTTGCAGGTATGGAGCCCCCAAGTTCTACAAATTGAAAAGTAGAAATTCCCCAATTTGAGTTAGGGTTTTATTCCAAGTTATTGGTTCTTATGAATGTTGATTCAATTGATTTAACTATTATTGATTATGTATTAATTGATAGGATTCTATGCTATTAAGATGAAATTCCATGTACCCATGCTTAAAACATGTTTCTATAAAGAAATTGATTCAAAATGGGTTTTACTCTATGAAAGGAGAATTTATGGATATATGTGTATTCTTATAGGATAAATAATATGCGATATGAATTCCCTTGATATTGAAGCATAGGTGATGATTTATGATAAGAATTGCTTTAAGAGTGAAGCATATGTTATTAATTATTGATTACTAATGTGATTGTTATGGAATGGATTTTCCCACATGAGTTATTCAAAGGATTTCCCACCTAAAATAATCTAAGTTAATGAACTATGAAAATGATGAGGCAAAAGGCGATTACCCATGACCTTTAAAATGAAGGAGAAGAGGTGATTACCAATATTCCTTGAAGTAGGACTAGAGGCGAATACTCACGTTCCTATAATGCAAGTTGGACTAGAGGCAATTACCCATGATCCCAAGTTGAAAGGACAAGAGGTGATTACCCATGACCCTTTATAAGAAGGCAAGAGTCGATTCCCCATGTCCTTTAAAAGATAAGCTATAAAATGTTATGATAGATGATGAGCTTGAATTGTTGCTTGAGTTTTCCTTCCATTATGAGTAAGACTAAAGGTGATTACCAATGTATTGACTAAGGGCGAGTCAAGGTTACTTCAAGAAGTACCCCTTACATGTTGAAATGATCTATAATGTGCATTGATGATGCTTCATGACTTATATTGTTTAACTTTTATGTTATGTTTATGCATTTTATCATATTTAGTATATTTTTGTACTAACGCATACTCTTGCCTACATTCCTTATCAAAATGTAGGATCTGACTTTCCTGAATCTCACCTCCGTTGCTAGGATCATAGTAGAAGAAGAGTTGAAGATTGGTGAGTCCTCATTCATCCAAGGATTTGGCCACTACTTTCCTTATGTTCATTTCAATTCAAGTTTTTAACATAGATGTACAAGCTACGTCCCGGGATTCTATTTTATTAGATGGTTTTTGAGACAATGGTTTAGACTTCCGCTTTGTTTTGAAATTTTTGGTTATGTTAAAATAATATTTTAAATCTTATCGATTTCTATTATCTTGACTATGAAAGCTAAGTGGCTGCTTGTATGAGGCCTATCGGGATCTTGTATACCATGTTACATCTAGGGGGAACCCCTGGGTCGTGACAGGCTGCCACAACCCCGGAATTCGAAGAAGCTCCGGCAATCTAAACCCCACCCCGTTTCTCCATTTTCTCCCACCACACAGAAACCCTTCTTCCTTCTCCATTTACAACTGCTCGCATCTCTCCCCTTTTCCCATTCTTTTTACAGTAAACAACCACCAGAAACCACCATCTCGCCATCATTAATTCTCCAAAAAAAATCATCATTTACAACGAGCACTAAATCTCTTCAATAGTAACCAAACACAGACCCACAGCCCAGCGGCAAACCACCCATGAATCTACCAGTTCCAAACAAAAATCAACCATAAACCAACGAACAGACCACTGAAACCCTACCTCGTCTCCGACTGCCAACAACAACCAGTTATCACCGGAAAACTCCGACCCAAAACCATCATCATTCCCTCTTCTATTCACAATCTCCAATCAGACCCAAAACCTCACTAAAATCGACCAACGCCAAAGCTTCACCACCAAAGGTACCACCGAAAAATCACCTAAAACCGCACCCAAAACCACTACTCAAGCTAACGCCACCACCCACCGGAGAACAACACAGAACTAACCTCCACACCCCAACAAACCCAACACCATCACATCACCGGAAAATACCATTAGCGTTGGTGAGTTCTTTTACCTCCATTATTTTTGCTCTTATTTTGCTTTGCAAGTTTTCAATGACCTATATGTTGTGTATTTTCAGGGTTGCTTTGTTTATCATGGTATAATTTTTATCCTTATTTGTGAGCATGTGTTGATAATAGTTATCCCGCCCGAGTTCCGATCCTGGCAACCCCATTTTATTGTTGCTCTGTTTTATTTTTAATTTTACTATTTTCGTTGAACTAAACTTGTGTGGTGTTGAGTTTTCAAGAGGTTTGTGTGCTAATCTTGTTTCTGTTGATTAATTTTGTCATTAATATGCACTACTCTATTTATTTTTTTGTTAAATATTGTTTATTATATTCAATTTTTGATTAACTGTATATTATTTTCTTTGTTTATGCTAATTTATTTTAGAGTTTTATTTTACTATTATTTTACACATTTTTCACCTTTTTTCTTATTTCTAGGCTTATCATTATTTGTAGATTAAATTTTTTAGTTACTTATTCGAGTTTTTGATAATTTGCTCTATTTTTTACTTTATTACAAATGTTTTATATTGTTTTCATATCTTTACTATTTTACTGTGATTGATATTATTTGTTAGAATTGGTCAATTAAAAAATCTCTTCGTCGGTTTTGGAGGCCTCCCCATTTTAAAAGACAGAAATCTTGTTTAGGTTCATATTCTTTGTATGTTAAAATTGGAGAACAAGAAAATTTCTCCGTCGGTTTTGCAAGCTTCCCCATTATTGAAGACATAAATTTAATTTAAGTTCATTTATTTTGTATGTTAAATTGGCTGATGAAGAAATTACCATCGATTTTCAAGGTCTCCCTTATTAATAAGACGGATTTTTATTTTTAAGTTATTCTTTAATTTATTTATTTCATATTTATTTATTACCAACACTTTCAATAAGTGTCTT
The DNA here is from genome assembly GCF_000226075.1 of Solanum tuberosum. Classification (NCBI taxonomy): domain Eukaryota; kingdom Viridiplantae; phylum Streptophyta; class Magnoliopsida; order Solanales; family Solanaceae; genus Solanum; species Solanum tuberosum. Next base: position 86,452 of record NW_006239274.1, on the reverse strand, counting down.
TACAGGTACCCGAAGTGCTTCCCATTGAAGCTATTCGAATGAAGTTTGAACGATATTGTTTATTCATTATTGTATATTGATGATAGGCAAAATTAGGTCGTTTCTTATAATATTATTTTATTTTATTATTTGTGTATAATGAATCTTTATTATACTTGTCTATTGTTGTTATCCTCCTTAATTTAAAGAAATAAATTCAGTCGGGACTCATCGTCGTGGATTTCGAAGGATGCCTAATACCTTTCCTTCGGAATTACTTGAACCTTTACCTAGAATCTATTGATTTTGTAGACATGTTTTATTTAATTTATTAATTAGGTTCTTATTTTTCTTAGAATTAGGTGAAGAGTCCCTTTTCCCTTAAAATTCATTTATTCTTTTATAATTGATTATTATTTTTGTGAGTCACCGCAACGTTGCGTCCTCTTAGAAGATGTCAACAAAATGGTGACTCTGCTAGGGACTTTAGAAGTTCTAACCATTATGACTTCATTTTTTCAAATCGAGGAGACTATTCTTTTATTATGTTACACATTATACCTTGTATATTTTGTTGTTTATTTGTATATTGTATTTATTATTCATTCATTATTTGTTTGTATTATATGTATATTAGCATTGTATTTCATGACAAGTTTTCATCATTTGTCATCAATCGTTTATATTAAAGAACGGTTTTGCAATCCCACAACTGGTGTTTTTATAGCCAACCCTTTTCGAAATGCGTCGCAATTTATCCGTTGGTCATGCATCCAATGGTTGCCATAATTTCCACCAAGTTGTCCGCTTGGGCACCAGTCTTTCAAACAACCACTCTTGGTCAACTAGTTTTAAAATATTCATAATCTTTGTCCAATCTCTATTCAAATCATAATTTGTTGAAACTACGTTTGACCTCATTCCTTCTTCAACGGGATACGTAGGCGCCATAACGGATCGGTCATGTTTCCCATAAGCTTTCCATTATTATAAAGCGGAAACTAGGGCAAAAAATTTTGAGGAGGTCTCCAAAAAATTCACAAAGGAGATAGTTGTTACAAGATTGAATACCAGAGGTTGTTAAAGCTGAAACAAGGGCAAAATTTTGAAGGAAAACCAAAGTTTTACTCTAACACCAGATTTATAGGGGCATCACTCCACATTGGTTTATACCTTTGCATTAATTTTTGTACATGATGTTATATTCATTGTATATCTTTTATTTTATTTATCTTACATTCCTTTAAAAAGATTATTTTGTTTGACATTTTTAAATTTGGGTTGTCCGCCCTTCAATGTGACTCATGAATTTTACATTTCAATTACTCCCTTTCAAAAATTAAAATAAAATTTTTGACATTTTTTAAGTTGGGTTTTCCACTTTTCAATGTTACTTTTCCTTTAAATAATAAAAAAGAATTTTGGTTAAATTTTGGTTGACCGCCCTTCAATGTTACTCATTGGTTTTTCATTTCGATCCTTTTTTTCTTTCCAAAATTCATTTGTTGTTCAAAACATATTTATATGTCATATCCGAACGAACTACACAAACTTGATTCTCATCAATGAGATACGTAGGCATCCCTTTTTGGGTTCGGTATTCATTATTCAAAAGATTATTTATTTTTTCATTCTTTTTAAAATGTTTATATTTTTGAAATTATTTTTTTATTTGGTTAGTTCCAACATAGATCGAGTGTGCAGATGAAAAATAATTGGTACAATAGAGAAAATGGACTTCTTGTTAAACCATAGATTCTTTTGGAACCTCTCATTCATACTTTTGTAACACTTGAATATGTTCTCTTGCATACCTTTGAGATAAGAACAAAACCAGAGTCATTATTTCATGTGCATTGTGTGGTGAGCTTTTGATTAAATTAAATTGTGTTGTTTTTTTTATCTATAAGTTGGCCTGAATGTTGTTGAGGTGAAATCCTGAGTAATGTTTGATTTTGAGAAATGATTGTAGACCTTCTTTGACCCGTTTGTGCCTTTCAAAGCATACCAAATGACATTAACCTTCGTATATCCAACTTTGAGCCTTAAGCATTTTCTTTGGACAACCACATTTTTAGCTTATAACCTTTCTGAGTGTTCATACGCACTATCCCTCTTTTGGCCTGAGTTTTATGAGCGCACAGAAGATATGCAATGTTACAGAAGAAGATCCAAAGTTTAAGCTTGTCAAAGACAAAAGTTACAAAGTCCCTGAAACTCAAGAAATACAAAAATGACTTCAAAAGAAAGAAAAAAAAATCCCATGAGTTCAAACAAGCCAGATTCAACAAAAGAAGAAGAAAATTCCAAAAAAAAAGGAGAAAAGGGGAAAATTCAGACAACCAAAGCATAAAAAGAAGCCAAAAAGTACAAAACAAAAGGGACAGCAAAGAGGATGAAATGCTAAAACGTAACAAATGTTCAAATCACAGATTGAGTACAATGTTTAAGAAGGAATTAAGTTATTTTTTCCCAAATGAACATCCTACCCGACCCTAAGCCTATATTACAAGTCAATAACAAGCCATGCATGATCTCATTTTAAATGTTCTCACATTAGTGGAGATTTACATGAAGGTCAAGCCTATGGTATCATAATTGCATGCGTTGAAAACTTTTAAAGTGTGAGTGAATTTTGCCAAAATCCCCCCAAATTAAAATACTTTAAATATTTGCAAATTGGGTCTTTCTTTGTGGTGAGGACACTTGAAACATGTTGTTAGGTCTAGTTCAAAACCTTTGCTTGTAGCAAGATGAACAATCTTGTCGTTACTTAAGTACAAATGAGGTATCACATGAATATATAGGAATTACCTCGAAGTTAATTTCTATTGAATGAGAAAGAATAGTGAGGAATTTTTGTGCAATAGTATTGTTGGCACTAACCAAGTTAAAAGATGTTTCATTGTTCATAAAAAAATGGGTTGACACCCACTTTTCAATAGTTGTCCAAACAAACTTTGTGGACTGTTTCATCGTTGATACTTGTCCAAACCAACTTTGTGGACCGTTTCATTGTTGATACTTTTCCAAAGTAACTTTGTGGACTGTTTCATCGTTAAAATTGTATTTTTGGGTCATCGTACCATTCAAAATGACATCTTTTATTTTTGGGCCGTCATACCCTTCAAAATGATTTCTTTTATTTTTGGGACGTCATACCCTTCAAAATTACATCTTTTAAAATTGGGTTGGCATACCCTTCAAAATGATAACTTTTTAAATTTAGATCATCATACCTTTCAAAATGAAATTTATAAAAAAAATATTTTTTTATTTAAATAAAGTGATGCTTTTTAAAATTGGTGTGTCATACCGTTCAAAATGATACTTTTTATTCCATTCTAATTGATATTTTGTTTATATTAATGATGTTATTCTGTTTGAAATGTGGCATAACTTAATCACCTTATTCATTGTTCATAAAAGGCCATGTTTGCATAATTCATGTTGCATTTATATTACAGTTGCTACTAATAATTGTTTTGCACATATTGTTGTACACCATTCATATAAGTTCAAATTGGGTCGTCTGCCTTACAAAGAGACATGTTGGGTTATCACATCCGTTTAAGTGATATGTTAAGTTCAAATTGTGTCGTCCTCCTTTCAAAGAGATACGTTGGGTTGTCATTTCCCTCTAAGTGGCAGGCTATATTCAAGTTGGGTCGTCCACCTTTAAAGAGACACATTGGCTTGTCACCTCGTTCAAAGTGACATGTTAAGTTCAAATTGGGTCGTTCGCCTTTCAAAAATATACATTAGGTTGTCACCTCATTGAAAGTGACATGTTAAGCTCAAGTTGGGTCGTCTGCCTTTCAAAAGACACGTTAGGTTGTCACCTCCCTTCAAGTGACATGTTATATTCAAATTGGGTCGTCCGCCTTTCAACAAGACACATTGGGTTGTCACCTCGTTCAAAGTGACATCTTAAGTTCAAATTGGGTCGTCCACCTTTCAAGAGACACGTTGGGTTGTCACCTCCCTTCTATTAAAGCACAAGTTAATTATTATATTTAGTTGATTATTGTTTGACATATTCCTTAGCTAGTAGTCTACCACTGCTATATCTCTTCAAGTAGTCTAGTACGTTTAGCACTCCTCTTTAAGAGGAGTTAGTTTAGGCAATTAGTTAGTCCATTCTTGTATATTAACACAATATTGGATCAATGAAATATGAATCGATCTCTTGCTTTTATATGGTATCAAGAGCCCTAATATACTCTAAAGAGTAAGATCTATTTTTTTTTCTTTTCTCTTCCACCCACCCCTCCACAAATGGGAGACACTACTCGCGTTGTTAATGTTGATTACAACGTCGGCGCAATGATCGTTAAATTTAACCCTGCATCCCAATTGCCCATAAAATTACATGGCAGTCACAATTTTGCAACGTGGAAGGCACAATTCTTCATGCTTATGCATGGTCATGATCTCTATGGTCATCTCGATGGGTCTACTCCTTCCCCATCTCGCACTATCACAACTGGCACAGCCCCTAGTGCCAATCCTGCGTTTTCTCTTTGGTTTCGACAAGACCAACTCATTCAAAACGCACTTATGGCATCGGTTGATCCAACAATTGCTACAACGGTTGCCGCTACTAACTCAGCTAAGACAGCCTGGGATGCCCTGCACACCGCTTATGCAAATAAGTCTCAAACCAAAATTTTCAGTCTATGTGATCGACTTATGCGTCTGAACAAAGACTCCCAACCAGTCACCGAGTATTTGCAAAGTGTTCGCTCTATTGCTGATGAACTCTCTATTGTTGGTGCCCCCGCCACTAACTCTGAACTTATAGTAAAGATCCTTAGTGGTCTGGGTGCAGAGTTTCATGGTATTTCTGCTGCAATTCGTGCTCGTGGATCCCCTATAACATATGAAGAACTGTACGAAAAGCTTCAGGACCATGAACTTTTTCTTTGACATGAGGAGTCCAAAAGCGTTCCTACCCAAATTATTGTTGCTACTGCTACATCCAACCAATATGGTAATTCAAGTTATCGCAGCAATCGTCGCCCCAACAATAACAATGGTAGCAACCAACAACGGCGGTCCAACGGTCGCTTCACCTCACCCAATCAGAGGAGATCTTCGACCAACAAGAACTTTTATGATGGTCTACGCTGCCAGCTGTGCAACAAACCCGGTCATGTTGCAAACGTTTGTCGTTCGCAGTCTCACAATCATTTTGAGGCCAAGGCCAACTATGTGTCAGGCTTGAACACGTCAGAAAATCCTTGAATTCTCGACTCGGGAGCATCTCATCACATCACTGCCACACCCCAAAATCTGCAGGCAAACAATGGCATGGAGCAAGTCTCTATGGGTGATGGTAACAAAATCTCCATAACCCACACTGGTTCTACTCATTTAAATGCATCAAATAAATCTTTTAAACTCTCTAACACTCTCTGTGCTCCACGCATTAAATGCAATTTACTCTCTGTCTCTAAATTTTTGTCAAGATAACCTAACCTCTATTGAATTCTTTCCTTTTCATTTTTCTGTGAAGGACTTGGAAACGCGGACTCCGTTGGTGCACGATAAGAGTAGAGACGGTCTCTATGAGTGGCCGGACTTAACCTCCATCTCTCCCCCTAAAGCGCATTTGACTTCCTCCACCACAACCAATTTCACTTGGCATCGTCGGTTGGATCATCCACATTCAAGAGTTTTACATTTTATTTTGAATAAATTCTAGCTACCGTGCTCGCGAGACAAATTTTCAGTTTGTAATTCTTGTTCTTCGAATAAGGCTCATCGCCATCCTTTTCAGCAGTTCACTTTATCATGTACCCAACCTTTCTTTAGTGATTTATGGGGTCCTTCTCCAGTTCAATCGATTGACAATAAATTATATTATTGTATTTTTGTGGATAATTATACCAAATACACCTGGCTTTACACTTTAAGAAATAAAAGTGAGGTTACTAACCTTTTCCAGAACTTTCAAGCATTAATCGAACGTCGTTTTAATACGAAAGTTCTTTCTCTCTACACAGATGGTGGTGGCGAATATAAAAATCTTGATCTGTATCTAAGATCTCAGGGTATTGAACATCTTGTATCTCCTCCGTACACCCCCCAAAGAGTTGCTCTCGCTGAACGCCGTCACAGGCATATTATTGAAAGGGCTAGAACCTTACTTCATGAAGCATCACTTCCATCGACTCTTTGGTCCTTTGCCTATCAACATGCGGCTTATCTCATAAATCATTTGCCTACCCCACATTTACAAAATAAATCACCATTTCAACTATTGTTTGGTCAAGATCTGGATTACTATTCTTTAAAAATCTTTGGGTGTCTCTGCTATCCCTGGCTCAAACCTTATTCTAAAAATAAATTAGAGCCCCAATCAACACCCTGTCTATATTTAGGATTCTCTTTACTTCATCATTGTCATCAATGTTTTGATCCAAAATCTTATAAAATCTATTAATCTCGTGACGTGAATTGTTTTGAAAATAGTTTTCCTTACCAAAATATTTTTTCAAATGTTTCTGCAACTTGTAAAACACTTGCGTTGGAAGGTTCAACTGCAACAAACCCAACACCATCCACTATTCCTTCTCCTCCTCTTAGCCACGACTTACTGAGTCCCATACTTATCCCGAAGGCAGGTACCACCAATGCTCACAAAGACACTGTCTCCTCTGCTTGCGCTCCAACAGAATTTGCATCTCCAGGTACCTCTTTTCTTTCTCCTACACACTCCGCTGCCTCTCATGATCACATGACTGATCCCCTGTTGCCTCAATCATCATATTTTCCAATTGTGTACAGTCGCAGAAACAAAACAATGTCATCTGTTGGCCAAAACACTGCTACCCATCCCACTGCCTCAATTCCCCTACAACCTTCTCCTGATCCTGTTCCAGTCACAGAACCTCCGCAGCCTTCTCTTCCTCCACCAACTCGTGTTGTGACCCGATCCCAGCACAACATTCACAAATCAAAAACCATCCTTGACTTTCTGGCTCACTTATCCCCCACCATCACCCCTACCAGCTTCAAACACACTCACAAACACCCATAGTGGCAGAGAGCAATGAAAAGTGAATTTGATGCTTTATTGAACAATCATACATGGGAATTGGTACCACATGACCCCACAAAAAACATAGTTTCTTGCAAATGGTTATACAGGTTAAACGGAAAGTTGATGGGACAATCGATCGCTACAAGGCTCGACTTGTTGTGAAGGGGTTTACACAACGTATTGGAGTTGACTACCATGCCACATTTATTCCGGTTGTCAAACCAACTACTGTGCGCTTGTTGCTCTCAATTGATGTCCATCGGAATTGGCCCCTCCGCCAACTTGATGTCAACAACGCGTTCTTGCAGGGTCGTCTAGAAGAAGAAGTGTACATGGTCCAACCTCCGGGTTTTGCAGACGAACATTTCCCCTCCCATATATGTCGTCTAAAGAAAGCCATCTATGGACTCAAGCAAGCCCCTCTGGCATGGTACAATGAACTCAAGACGTTCCTTCTGTATTTGGGATTTGTCAAGTCAGAATCTGATGCCTCACTTTTCATTCGCAAAGTGTCGAACAACATTTTATACGCCCTGGTTTATGTGGACGATATCATCATCACAAGGAATTACAACTCCGAGGTAAATCAGGCAATAGCTTCTCTTGCTGGACGTTTTTCCATTAAGGATCTTGGGAATCTGCACTTCTTCCTTGGAATTGAGGTGCTCCGTACAGCCAAAGGTATTACCTTATCATAGTCTAACTACATAAATGAAATTATCTTTGAAGAAAACATGCAGGACTGCAATTCGGCAAAAACCTCAATGAGTGCCATTGACGTGCCTCAACTAAATGATAGTGCGCAACCAACTGATGCCACTCGTTACAAGAGAGTTCTTGGAAAACTACAGTACTTATCTTTTACTGGTCTGGACATCAACTTCTCTGTAAATAAATTGTCTCAATTTATGCATTCCCCATCTGAAGTCCACTGGAAAGCACTCAATCGTGTACTCAGGTATCTCCAAGGCACAATTCATCTTGCTCTTCACATTCACATTGGGTCATCCGCCTTTCAAAGAGACACGATGTTTTATCACCTCACTTCAAGTGAAATGTTATATCCAAATTGGGTTGTCTGCCTTTCAAGAGACACATTGGGTTGTAATCTCCCTCTAAGTGGCACATTATACTCAAGTTGGGTCGTCCACCTTTAAAGAGACATGTTGGACCGTCACCTCATTCAAAGTGAAACGTTACTCACTCTGTCTTCCTTTCAAAGAGGTACACTACCATCACTGTGCAATTTGGAAGTAACATTGATGTTGTGTGAATGTTTTTAGTTTATGATCAATCCTTGGCTTTTTGTCTATTATTTTCAGCCCTGTTGACAGACATAAAGTATTGTTCAAAGGCTCTACTAACGTCTTATATTGTTTTGTTCAAATTTTATCAAACCAAATTTGGGTTCGTCAACTTTGTTTGGCCAAGATATCTTTCATCGATCCTAATCAAACAAAGGGGAAAGTTGTTGACACCAAATTTTGGTGTGATAATTTTAAAATTAATACTTTTAAGTATTTTATTCATTAAATAGTTCAAAATGTGTGTTTTGCAATTTTAGTGCAATTTATTGATAATTATCCTTATTTTTAAAATATTAGCATTTCTATCGGTTAATTTGATTAGATTATTTTTTTGTCAACCGTTTGAATATGTTTAAATATTTGTTCATTTTTATTTAATTATTATTTTTGTTAAATTGCCTTTTTTACATGTCATTGGTTACGTTTGTTACAATTTTTTAATATTCATTTTATTCGTTACATTTCCTAATATTCATTTTGATATTTTGCATAGTCCAAAAATTCATTCAAATATGGATAAGATTTCATAGAATTTTCAGAATTTGATAGAGTGGTGAAATAATTTTCAGAATTTGATAGAGTTTCCAAATTAGTAAAATCATAAATTCTCTCCTTCTCTTTCCTTTTTGTCACTCCCCGAGCCTACACCATGGACGTAATAGGCACTCGAGAACCATTTTTGGTCACCAAGAGAACCCTTGGTCTGGCTTAATACTCAGCGGAAGACTTACTCAACAATATATGAACTCTACAGTAGAGATTTACACATTTGTCTCGAAATAAATGAAACTCAGAAATGTCTAGAAACATTAAACTAACCAAAAGAAGGAAACTCAAGTCTTAAACATTAACAATAAAAATGGAAAAGACTCCACAAAACACTACTGTCTACAATGCCTCTAAATATTATGATAGAGGTCAGCATAAGACCCACGACATCTTAACAAGACCGAAAGGTAAATGGAGACTCCTTCGGAAGCAAGGAGGCTTACCAAAGCAAATCTAGAACTGCAAGTGGTATCAACGGAGTGCCTGTTGATGACCCTGAATACTTGTATTTGCATCATAAAAGATTCAAGTCAAATGGCGTCAGTACATTTAATGTACGAGCATGCAAAGGGAACTCTAAAGCAAACACATAAGCTTGAATTGATAAAAAAGAAGAACATACTCACCTCATCTCAACTCAAGAATACTCAACTCAATGATACTCAACTCAATTCAATATGAAAGCAATAATAAAGATGCAGTATATAGAAATCTTTTAAAACAGTAGATAATAACTCAATGTATGGAAAAATACAATAATAAACTCTTTACTCTTATTTAAGAGATTCTCTAACCGACAACCATCATTATGAGCTATGTGATGATACAACGTCTCGCCCACGTTGCCAGAACTGTCCTATATCTTTCCAGAGTATAGGACATCCTCAACTAAGTTGATCTACTAAGCTATGTTTAAAACCAATAAGGAATCATCTAAAAAGTATGATCTTTTACTCATGTTGGCATCATGGTTTATGAGGATTTTGAGTTCTCTGAACTTATCCCCATATCGATGCTCAATAGTACTCCCAGTATTATATAACTCATGCTCATATGTTTAAAAATATGACTATTCCTCAATTTAAGATAATTACTCATAAGATTTGTCTTAAATGAGATGTTTCTCAAAACTCCTCATAAACTTATTTAGAAATCAGTGTTTCTCTCATTTTAATGTAAAACTTTTACACTTGGGAATACTTAGTTCTCATATACTCATTTTCAAATATGCAACTCGAATCTCATCCTACTCATATTCAATTACTCAAGTTTTAAAGACAATTTATAAATAATAGTAAAAAGACTTCTCAAAATGACTCAAAAAGGTTTCCCAAACTTTACTCTTAATCTTTACTTTTATTTAAAACAAAGATTTAAGAGTTATGGTTAAGATATAGTATATCTCAATGATTTATGGAGGCTTCGATAGTTGATAATAAGAAACAAGGGAAGACTCAAATTGGAGAGCACAGGCGCATATTTTTGCCCGATCTTTTCTTCCTCTCTCAAACTCAATTCAATTCATATCCAATGCAGATACAGGGTCAAATTTCACAAACCTTGAACATTTTCAATGAAACCCTCACAAAACTCAATAAAGACACTCAACTATTTCGCAAAGACCTCACCTCAAGGATTTCAAAGACCACAATTATCAATTAAATTGAAGAACTTCTCAAGAACTCAATAATCAACTTGAAGAATGAATTCATTGGTAAAAGTGTCACGACCCAGGGGTACCCCCTAGATGTAACATGACATATAGAACCCAGAAGGACTACATACAAGCCACTTAGCTCTCATAATATAATAAATAGAACAATAATAGTAAAACAATAGTCCAAGTCCAAAACATTTTATAAATGAAAAGCGGAAGTCTATAACACTTTTCTCATCATAGCCATCTAATACAATGGAATGAAATTGGGTATACCCCATATATTATGTCCAAATGAGAAATACATGAAAGAAAGTGAAACAATAAAACTATGTCCTCGAAGCATGAGGACTCACCAAAGCTAGGAAAATCTCAAGTCAACTTCTAGCCACGAAACTCGGAACCCTGACTGCCGAACCCTACGTTTGGGGAAATGTAGGCAAAACTATATGTTAGTACAAAAAACTGTGCCAAGTATGATAGTCATGCATAAAAATATTTAAATCATGCAAAAGGGGACATTTCATAAGTATGCAATGATCAAGCTAAAACTTGTATTTTGAGAGCTAGAACCCATAAGTCATAAAATCATGATCAATGCAAGTAAACATAATCTTTGAAACCTTTGAACTCATATGCGATACTTCTTGAAGTAACCTTACTTTCCGATTCATCTTGTTGTGGAGAATCAGCCTTAACCGACACAGAGACCTTGTGAGCTATAACATGATCCCCCGGTGTCTCCCACAGCGAAAAGGGTTGTCCTACTTGCCAAGGTAATGACCATGCACTTCTAGCTTAAGTGGATACACTAGCTAAATCAACCTATGGGGGCACATAGTTAAGGCATAAGGATATTTCTACTAGAAACCCGACCTCTACTCGAGAGAGCTTCCATCTCAAGAGATTGTTTCTACAAACCTGACCTCTACTATGGGAGAGCTTCTATCTCAAGTCAATATCCTCTTGGTGCTAAGCATAAATCCCATGGAATAGTATTTTCTTACTTATTCTCATTATCCATGGAAAGGTGTCCTTGGACAACCAATCCAAGCTAAATTCATTAGGATAGTTGTTACTCTTTGATTCAAGTAGGTGAGAAAGCCTTTCAACCTAAGAATACTTTCTATGTGAGAAAAGCTGTAACATCATTCTAGTATGTGTTTATGAGGATATCCTTTCAACAACACAACAACAACATCATCATTGGTACTTTACTCTCAAAGCACCCTTAAAACAACTGTATAGATTTCACAAGAGAATGCAAAATTCCATAATGTACCTCTCGAGGTTCAAAACCCACTTCCAATTATCAATACTTAGAAAATATAAGTTAGATATGGATTTCATCATAAATTCATGTCAAACAAGCAATACATGCTTAATTTCATAAAACTCTTCCTTGAAGATCAAAATCCCACATCATATAGTTCATAACTTGAAAGCATGGGGGTTACATGGGTTCATGGGTAAATCATCATAAAATCACAGTGTTTCAGCAGTTCATGCATAATAGATCATAATTCAATCATGTAAATCGAAATGGAAGAGAACTCATGACAAATGAAGAAAACCCTAACTAAATATGGAATTTCTAACTTTGAAAATAAAGGAATTTGGGAACTCCATGAATGGAAGGAATCCATGGATAAAAACTATCATACCTCAAAGCCCAAACCTTAACTTCAATGGAGGAATTGAGGTTTCACCTTGATCCTAGCTTGAATCCTTTCTACTTCTTTAGGTTTCTAGAGAGAGAAATATTTTTGGGAGGAAGAACTTTGATTTTATTTTGGGTTTTGGAAATAATGACAAATGGGTGAGTTTTCGGGTTAAAATGACTTATATAGGGGTCCTAGGCTTAGGTAAAATGACATAGCTTTAATCTAATTAAAACCGAAAAAGACCACTTAGCTCTCAACTTACAGTGGTCTATCTCATGACCACGTGAGGCTCCATTAGTTGTGGTCCCTACCATGAGCCGTGGTTCCCTCCATGGCCATGGACCAGTAGCTAGGCGACCTACCCCCTAACCCCTAAAATTCTAAGTCATCACCACGACACCTCCCACAGCCATGGTGGCCTTCACGAGCCATCAAATGGCTCTTGGGGAGGGTCTAGTTTTGGGGCAGCTTGACATAGCTACTGCCTCACCGTGACTCATGGTCCTCACCACGAACCGTCATGGTGGCCGTGGGAAGGTGGACAGTGCTTGGTTAAGACTAGGCTGCCCAAGCCCCCTTCGTGGCCCTTTCCCTCTCAATTAGTCCTAGTTATGCATACTAGATTTTGAGGTGTTACATTATCTCCCTATTGGGAACATTCGTCCTCGAATGAGATTCTAGATACCTTTCTAACGGAAACGACTCAAGACTAGCAGCCCATCATGCATGCAACTCATCAAAATGCACAAAACCAAGGAGGACACATCAACTCAAAGTTAAACATACTCAATGCACCATAAGGAAAGTAGGAACTAAACCTATCAAACCAACATGTATCAAATTTCAAGATTTCTCATATTAAAGGAAGAACTACCTTCTCCAAGCTAAAAGCATACTCAACACATCTCATAAAGCTTATATGCAATTCCCTCTAAAACAAAAAGCATAGCTAAATCATGTTTATTAATCCATCTCATGAAGTTTATAGACAACTCATACTCAATGCACAACAACATGAGGAAAATCAATCATGTAAACTCATTTTCTTTTAAAGCACAAGTTTCTTCATGAACATGCATAACATAAGGGAATCATGGAAACATATAAAACACATAACTCCAAAACAAAGACAACCCAAGAGGAACTTATTACCTCAAGCTAGAGTAGGAGTAGAAAGAAAAAGATGAGGATATTGGGACATCATATTGGCCTTGGCCTCCCAAGTACCACCCTCTACTAAATGATTTTCCACAATACCTTCACGGAAGCAACTACCTTGTTTCTCAACTTCATAACTTGTCGGTCTAAAATCTCAATCGGAACTTCCTCATAAGAAAGACTTTCATCAACTCCCAACCCTTCTAAGGGAAATATGGATGTCCGATCTCCAACAAACTTCTTAAGCATAGAGACATGGAAAACCAGATGCACCGATGCCAACTCATTTGGCAAATCTAGTTCATAGGCTTACCAACACGTCTCAAAAATTGATATGGGCCTACGTATCGGGGACTAAGCTTCCATTTCCTACCAAACCTCATTACACCCTCATGGGTGAGATTCTCAAGTAAACCCAAGCATGAACATTAAACTCAAGATCCCTTCTTCTCACATCGGCATATGACTTTTTTCAACTTTGGGTCATTTTCAACCCTTCTCTTATAAGTCGAACTTTCTCAATGGCCTCATGTACCAACTTGGGACCTATTAGGGAAACTTCATCCACCTCAAACCAACCTATAGGATATCTACACCTCCTACCATAAAGAGCCTCAAATTGAGCCATACCAATACTCGAGTGATAACTATTATTATAGGCAAACTCAATCAATGGAAAATGTTCATTGATGATTCTGAGATTTTGATTCATTTATGGCTTGGTTTTCATAGTTTATTATCCTTAAATGCCTAAACTATGCTTTAAACTGATGTTGATGTGTTGATTTGAATCCAGGAAACAAAAGATCAAGAAAAGGACATTCATAGGTAAAACAAAGAATAAAAACAAAGTTGAAGATCACCAATACCACTCGGCGATCCGTCGAGTGGCACCTTCAACCGCCGAAAATTACAGTATGCAACCCTTGGGATGAAAGAAATTGGGGGATGAATAGTTCCTATCGGTGACACACCAATTGGATTAGCGAAGAGGAGTTAGTCCGTCGAATATTACAGGATCATCACTGCAAGTGCAAGCGAAAAGGTGAACCAATAATGCAATCGGTGCATCGCGGAATCCATCGGCGATCCCGACTTGGACCGCCTAAAGTTATAGAATGAAATTAGGTGAAAGCTTAATAAAAGAAGGCGATGGATTAAGGCGATTAGCGAATCCCCAACCCATTGGTGATGCGCGACTTCTCTCGCTGATTCACCCCAAAGGACAAATTTTGAAAGAATACAAATTGATTTTTTTGGGTATCCTATCATTGTAGAACTCATATTTGAACATAAATAGTCTTCTTGCTATGTGTGTGAGATTTTTGAAGAGTTTCCAAATAGATTTCTTAGTGGGTCTTTGATTTGGAGCTTCTTGGAGCATTGTAAAGTCTTGGATTGCATACCTAGTTTATGGAGGACATAATTAGTATTAATTTCTTCCCCTTTATGATGAGTAGCTAAAACCCCAATTCTTAGGGTGTGATCATGTGATTATTTGCTTAATTAGCTTCTGGGTATTGTTGTTTACTAATCTATATGTTGTTTTAAAGTAGGTCTGATTTATAGCTGAGGTTCAATTTGTAAATTGTAGTGAAATTTGCAATTTTAAAGTAGCGTTCTTCACTTGCTTGAGAGAGAGGTGTGGATCTAAGGTTATAAGTTGGCATTTGTAGGCTTTGAGTGGTTGTGGGTTCAACTCAAGAGAGTGAATTTTCATTCAATCCTACCTACCTAGCTCGAGAGAGTGGGTAAATTGAGGTATTAGGCAGGTTTTATTAGCATGCTTGTCGAGGTTCAAAAGAACTCTCATGAACCGTAATAGTTGTTTGAGAGAAAGATATTGCATTTAAAGCCTAGCCTACCCACTGATATTAGTAAATTGTAAGTAATATACAATTACCCATATAGCGAAATTGTCTTATAATCGATCACATTCCCAAGAACTTGAATCTATTTGATTACCTCCCCATTTTACGTGCTTATCGTAGTTGTTAATTGACATCTCTGAAACCCCCATCTGACATTCGTTGTCAAATCCTTAACTTAATTTGTTTGATTTCGACAATGTCTACTTATATAACCAACTAAACCATAAGCTTTACTTCCTAATAGTTGGGGAAGTCATAGAAGTAGTAGTGTGGTAGGTGGTAGTATGGTAGGTGAGTAACTTATTTTAAAGATTTTATTATAATATCTTTTTGCTAAGTGTCTTAATCTTGATATCTCTTTAATATTATTTTTTGGAGTGTTAAATTCATGGTAATATGTAGTAATATTTATTGTAATATTCTTCCGATAGTTGTTTTAATCTGAATATTTCTTTAATATTATTTATGATATATTCTAGCTATAACATATCTTGGGTTCTTTGGTACATATATAAATTTTCCTCCATTAATTGTTCTAATAGTTTTATATCTTCCATAGCTTCTATCCAATATTGTAAATATTCGTAATTCATTTTAATCTGAATTTATTTCTAAATCGTACCATTCTATTCTTTCATTATCTAAATATAGATCTTGTAAATCTATTTCATACCATTCTTGATTTAATATATCTTCTAATTCGTAGTCATCAAATATTTTTTCCCATATGATTCTTCTTAATTCAATTATCTCTATACCGTTAAGTATATATAAGATTAAAGTTTCATAGCTTTTTATCATTTCGTCATGCATATATGTAGTCATGTTCGTTGTTTATGCAGTTTTTATTTTCAACTATTCCTTCCTATCATATTCATAATTGATTAAATTCATATTAGATCATTATGAACTAGATTATCTTTATCATGTTTTCCTGTCACTACTAGCATCGTACTTTAGCGGATACTTCCTTCTTATCAGCGCCTCAACTCTGTTTACTCCCCTAAACGGCTTTCCTCGCCTACCGGTTTCAACATTAGGATGGCATAGTATAGAAGTTTTCTCCCTGTTTCCAGTGTGCTAATAAACTAGAAATCATGATTCAAATAATTCTAATACATAATAACTAACATAAATTTATTCAATCATATATATGATATTCAGGAATATATGAAATTAGTTCCACATATTTTTTGAACAATATACCTTTGCTTCTTGCTTAGCCATGCTATCTGAAATATCTGATTGGATTTCAGATTTATCCATTAACTTTAAAGTATTTAGTATCTTGAGAGAGTGATTTTGAAGAAAGTTTTTAATCTGTTAGGCAATGCCTACTTTCATTTACATATATCCTCCCTTATATAGAAAGGAATTCTCACGTACTACACTACTTACAATAATGTGCTACTTACTCCTCCCATTTCTACTACTTACACTTACCCATATTATTTTTACACTTGCCCATACTTGCCCATACTCCTTTTTTACATTTGTCCATCCTACTTTTAATATGCACATGCACACACTACCCACTTTATTGACTATATTACATTCAATAATAAGACTTAATATATTTACTTTTGTCTT